>NW_005871095.1:3032201-3033117 GCF_000147115.1 Myotis lucifugus | reverse complement strand
TATAAAAATATGTGCCGTTGGGGGGGAACAGAAAAAGGCTACCTAACGGGCAAAAGATGACAGCGGAGAGGCGGGGCACGGGTCAGGGGCGAACAGCCTCACTGTTCTGCCTCCGGAAAAAGAGGGTAAAATCGGCCTCCTTTAGTTTTCCGCTGAATGGTCTTCTCCCAGCACAGAGGTACAGAGGAGGCTGCCTTCCAGCCCATAGATGCTTTCTCAAGAGTCGGAAATTTCGACATAGGACTCTGCTTAGGACAGGCCCTGGTGACCCGCAGGTGTGCATAAACACACAGGGCTTTCATCAGGGCTCCGCTGTTCCCGGGGGCCCTGAAGCCTCGAGGCTCCGCTGATCCCCGGGCAGTGAGGCCTCTCTGCTCTGTGGCTTCAGGGCTGTTTTGCTTCGCTCTACGGTTTGGAGCCTGAGTATGCAGATTAACCGCCATCTCTTAGCTTCTATAATTGAAACATTGTATCTTTTGGAGCTGTTGCTTGAGGAGCTCAGAGCCCCGCAGCTGCAAGCGGGAACCTTGGTTTCCTCTATCGCTGGGGCAACCAAGCATCCTGTTCTCAGCTGCCTGGCTGCCCGCCGCCATCTTGGTTGGCAGTTAATTTGCATATCGCCCTGATTAGACAATGGGAAGAGTAGCGGTCGTATGCTAATTACCATATTTCTCTTATATTAGATAGGATATATATATATATATATATATATATATATAGATATATATATAAATATTAGTAGATAGTGCAGTTATCAAAATTCAGAAAACTTAGTCTTGATATAATATTTTTATCTAATGTAGTCCCTCTTCCAATTTCATTAGTTGTCCTACTAACATCCTTCCAGTACAGGATCAGTTCGGGAATACATATTGCACTTAGATGTCATTTTGTATTAGTCTTCTTTAAAATAATA
>NW_005871095.1:3031316-3032101 GCF_000147115.1 Myotis lucifugus | reverse complement strand
TGTGACCTCCTGTTTCATAGGTTGATGCTCAATCACTGAGCCATGCTGGCTGGGCTGTATTATTCTTCTTTAATTTGGCACAGTTCCTCAGTTCTTTGTCTTTCATGATATTGACAATTTTGAAGACTATGGGCCAGTTAAATTATTGAATGTTTCTCAGTTTGACTTTGTCTCATATTTCCTCAGGATTAGATTCAGATTTTCCATCCCTGGCTGGAATTACATGAGCAATGTGTGTCTCTCTCGGGGTATTGCATCTGAAGGCACATGATGCCTATCTGCCTCTCATTGGTAATGATTCTGATCATCTGCCCTAGGTATGTGCAGTTTTCCCACTGTATACATACTATTTTCCCCATGGAAGGTAATAAGTGAACTGTTGGAAAACAATGAGGCCTTGATAATATCCTGCATTTCATCAAATTTGCTCCATAATTTTAACTTCTGTTAGTGATTCTTGTCCTAGCCAATCTTTACTATAATGATTGCAAAAGGATGATTTTTCCAGTTCCACCACTCTTTCCACATTTATCATTTAGCATTCTATCATCAAGAAGAACCCTCCTTTATCCCTCACTTATTTGTTTTCTGTTTATTATTTTATGGATTCATGGATTCTTTATTATATTCAGTAGCTTATTATTGTCCTTTTTCTCTTGATGCTCAAATTGTTCCAGATTTGGGTAGTGGGAACATTTTCAAGCTGGCTTCTATTTCCTTTGACATGTGTCCTCATTTGTGCCTTTCCCTGTTCTCAGTCCTGGATCAGCCACATCCCCAACTAG
>NW_005871095.1:3022929-3030641 GCF_000147115.1 Myotis lucifugus | reverse complement strand
ATTTACCCATAAGCAGAATCCTCAAAGTCACACAATTAGTTTTCCTAACTGTACATGCATATGGTATTTTGTTCTTACCAAAATAATGGAATCATTATATGAAACTAACTCAACTGTTTTAATTTCACTTCTTGATATGTTCACATTTTTACTGACACTCTCTTTTTTCCTTAAATAAGAAATTTATATATTTTTTTTATTGATTTGAGAGAGGAAGGGATAGGGAGAGAGAGATAGAAAAAAGATGATGAGAAAGAATCATTGATTGGCTGCCTCCTGCATGACCCCCACATGGGGCTGAGCCCGCATCCCGGGCTTGTGCCTGACCACCCGGAATTGAACAGTGACTTCCTGGTTCATAGTTTGATGCTCAAACACTGAGCCACACAGGTTGGGCTACCAACACTCTCTTATTGATGAGTAAGGAAGGACCAAAAGGAAGGGGAACTCTGGGTTGACCTATCTTTTCCTTTGTTTCTATGACATCATTTTCAGCATATGTGGTTGGCTAATAGAGGTGGGGTAAGGAAGGTCATGGTAGGGCTCCTTGGATGTTCATGTTTCCTAGGATGCCGTTGCCTTTGGTCTTCAGTTACAGCAAGTTTTGGTGGTGGTGGTGGTGGGGCAGAGGGAGGAGGGGCAGGTTTTAAATTATGGATTTAAATCACTAGTCATATTTGCTACTTTATCATGCCAGGTATGGTAAGTTTTATTTCTCTGGTAATTTGATTGTACATCCACATTTTCATAGAGTTGTTTGTAATATCTTCTTGGCATATATTTATTTTATTTACATATGTCCCCCCCTTTTCCCCCATTAACCCCCACCTACCCTGCCCCCACCTCCCACCCCAGGCTCTCATCTCACTGCCCCACTGTCTTTTATCTTCTTGGACATAGCAAGCATTTAACAGTTTGTATTTGTTAACTGGAGTCCCTAAGTCCATTTCTACTGCTTATTGTTTCTGCAGATTTTTAATCATGTTGTTTTGTCTCCTCATATGCCTTGTTATTTTTTATTGTGTGCAGGACATTATTTCTTATAAAATTATTTGTAGAAACAATTCATATGATGCTATCTTTTTCCAGAGAAGATTTACATTTTTTTTTTCTGCTGGGTGCCCAAGGGCACGGACACTCTGTAATGCCTTCCATTCACTTTCAGTCATCGAGCTCATTTGAAATGAAGCAGCAGTTCCATAGGGTTACCCTTACTTTTATCGTGTAGTCCTGCGAGGTTCCCATCCAAAGTGAGGGGCATTCACCATGCCCCACTCCTATGTCTGTCCCTGTGCTCCAATCCACTGAATCACTGCTCACCCTCTCCACCAACCCCTCTCAAATGAGCAAACACCTCCAGGAGGAAAGCGTTTCTCAACACGAACAGGCTCATCTCTCTGGACCTTTAGCTTCCCTCGATGGCATTTCTTCATTGTATTTTTAGCTCCCTAATATTCTTCTCAGCTGCCCCACATATTCTGAGGAGGAACTTTGAAATTACTTGTTCTCCATTATTAGGAGTGGAAGTCTTATTATTTTTATTTTATAGATGAAGATACTGAGACTGAAAGAGCACAAATAACTCTCCCTAAATAAAGGGAAGGCTGAATTACAGATTCAGTGGTCTACGGTGATTTAGACTTGTTTTAGAAAGTAACACAAAACATTTTCTTTTCCTTTTGAAGACTGCAGGGTCTGTTTGATCTGTGGTGATGAGGTCATGTTGAAAGTGCAGGGGACAAAGCCCTTGCCGGAGGCAAGACACTGCAGTTAAGGAGTTGGGAGTGCCTTAGTGTGGGGAAATGGGAGGATAAATAGGTTTAGTGGAGAGAGGAGGTAGTAATGCTTAGCCATCCCTAGGGGCAGATATTAGGTGGTTTGTAGTTCTGGCTACTGGCTGAGTCATTTATACTTAGACAACTTCAGAAGTCAGCATGTCAAATGCATAAGTGAGGAGGGGCACCTAGAGTGATTATTGGCAAATTTATAGTCTACTTTTTGAAATGGATGTTGAGAGAATTGGGACCATGGGACAAGAGTCCTGTGTTTTAGCCTCTAGTATGCTACCACTTGGGCAGGTTGCTTTCCTTCTCTGTGAGTCAATATCATCATCTCTAGAGGAGATGATAATTCATACTTTTCCCATTGCATATGAAAAGTGCAGTGTGGCTGATATTACTCATTATTCTACCATGAAACTAGAGCAGTGTTTTTGAGGTAACGGATTGGCATCTCAACGATTAAAGTCCTCCAATGGTTTCCTATTGTTCTTGAGCTAAATGACACACCCTGCAATCACAGCTCACCATGAACTGGGTGGTCTGGCCCTTACCCACCTCCCCTGCTTCACCTTAGTCCATACTCCTCCAGTCACATTGACTTTCTGTAGCTCCCTTGCCCTTGCTGTGCTCCCTTCCTTTGTAAGGCCTTTGTCCTTGCTGTTGTCTCTGGCTAGAAATGTACCCCTTCCCTCCCAGCCCGTTAGTTTATGATGCATCTACTGTCACATCCTCAGGGGAATGTCTAGTGTCACGTCTCTAGGGGAGTCTTTCCAACCTCAGGACTAGTTCAGATCCCTGTGAGATGCATTCCTTGGACCACATGCTTCTCTTCCTTGGGACTCCTTGTACTTTACATTTATTGGTGTAATTATTTGCTTCCTGCCTGCTCTCTCACTAGACTTATGCACCTGGGGGGGAGGAACCATGCTGGGTTTTGGTCACCACTCTCTCCTTAGCCACTAGTCCACTGTCTGGGGATAGTGAGCACCCAATAAATATTTGTCAAATAAATGAATGAAGGAAAGGAGTCTTGTTAATTTCATTCTAACTATAGATTTTGTCTGTTTATTAACTTGCTTTCTGAAAAGTGCGTTGGGGCAAGAAGCATTAGGGACAGATGATTTAAACTGTGACAAAAGTGAAAGATGGTTTTCAAATGTCCTTGGCTACAAGTGATTAGTATTCAACCACTTCCGCTGTCTGGAACCTGGTTTCAAGTGCCAAGAGAAAACGTGTTTAGAATTTAAACTGATTCTCCTGGAAACACCAGTGGCAATGCAATTGCTGAAATATCCAAACAAGGCTATGGATCAGAAATCGTTGCTCTTTATTTGTTCATTAAAAACAAAACAAAACTGCATTGTAGTGAGGACCTACCAGGTAGGGAGAAGGGGCACTGGTATTTCAGGAACTGGGGAGACCTCTCCTGCCACTCGCTAATCAGCCGAGGGAGAGGCAGACTGGCTGTGAGGGCCGCTGCTTCTGGGGCTGGTGCACTCACTGTCAGCATCGTCTCTGACACCTCAGATAAGGGAGGGTTGAGAACGGAAAAAGAGTTTAGCCTTTTACTAGTAGTTTATCTTCTGGTGAGTGTGTGACAGCTGGGAAGCCCTTTAAGCCACTGAAGGACTCTGAGGGAAGCCTGCTGGGAGCCTGGAAGCCAAGAGGCAAGAAGTCAAACTTCAAACGTGACCATGAAATAACAGTGTTCAGGGAAGGGCAGGCATCTAAAAGTTCTTTGATAGTAACGAAACCACTTCCTGGCAGGTTGCACAACCGGCTGATTAAGAGCAATGTTTGAATCAGCCATATCTGCGCTCCTGACATCAGGTAAGCCAGGGTTCTCCCCACACCCATGCATTCTCTGACACCAGCTGGGTGGCCAGTGAGTCAGTTCAATTCTGACACTATCTGCCTGGGTTAACGCAGACCCCGCAGGCTGAGGACTCAGTCCTAGAAGATCCTCTACTTCAGACACCAGTGGCAAGTCCAGGCTGTCACCTGCACTTCTGACCCACTGGCCGTGAAGTTGGGGAGTTTGTCTCCTCAGATTTGATAATTTGCTAAAACGACTTATAGAACTCAGAGAAAACAGTTTACTTGCTATTACTGGTATATTATGGAGGTTGCATCTCAGGAACACCCAGATGGAAGAGATGAATAGGGCATGGTTCGTGGGGAGGGGTGTGGAGCGTCCATGCCCTGTCTGGGTGGGTCATATTCCCAGCACCTCCACGTATTTACCAACCTGGAAGCTCAGCCTATCTCCTTGATTAAGAGTCCATAGAGCTGAATCTGCAGCTCCACTCCCCTTCCCAGAGGTCCTGAGTGGGGCTGAAAGTTCAAACCCTCTCATCACCTGGTGTTTCTGGTGACCAGCCTCATCTTGAGGCTACCTAGGGACACTACCTGTTTCACCTCATTAGCATAAACTCAGGTGTGATCAAAAGGGGCTCCTTCTGAAAAACAAAAGATAGTCCTATTACGCAGGATTTTCCTAGGGGCTCTGCGCCAGGAATGGGGACAAAGATTATATATATATATATATATATATATATATATATATATATATATATATAATTCTGCAAATATACTGTAATTTTGTGACCTCAAACAAGATGTTCAACCCCTTAGTTTATGAGTCTCTAAATCAGGTCATTGTGTGAAATGAATGAGGCAGTGTATGCACAACTGGTAACAGAAAGTGAGTGTTCAATAAAGGCAATTGGGACACATTACCCCAAACCACCTGGGAACCGGGGTTGGGGGTGGGTCTTTGGGGGCAACTTTCTGCTCCCACATTTGGGCATGCTTTTATATTTTTAAAGCTAAATTTAGGTGAACTTGGGCAACCTCGGAGGGGAGAAGTGTTGCAACAGCGCAATAGGGTATCAGAGAGGTGGGTGTGGAAGTGGGAGAGGCTTTACACCAGTGTCTGCCACCTGTGGGAATCTGTGCCTAGCACTGAGAATACAGTGCTGGGCAAGGTACACAATGGCTCCTGCCCTCATATTGCTTACAATCTAGCAGGACAGACAGATATGAAGCAGTAATTATGTGCTTAATTAACATTGTGTGTGCACTCAGCATGTTACAAAGAAGTACAAAGTGCTCTGAGTTCATGCGACTGAGGGGCTATAAAAGGTTGGTTTGCTTTAGTGAATGGCTGTGGGGAGGGTGGCTGCTCAGAGATGAAAAATGTCCCTGACATTCCTTCCTTCCTTCCTTTCTTCCTTCCTTCCTTTCTTCCTTCCTTCCTTCCTTCCTTCCTTCTTCTTTTCTTTTCTTTTCTTTTCTTTTCTTTTCTTTTCTTTTCTTTTCTTTTCTTTTCTCTCTTTTCTTTTCTTTTCTTTTCTTTTCTTTCTTTCTTTCTTTCTTTCTTTCTTTTTTTCTTTCCTTTCCTTTCCTTTCTTCTCTCTTTCTATTGTTGATAGTATTACAGATATCTCCCATTTTCCTCCCCTTTTCCCCTCCTCCTCCCAGTTCCTGCCCCTGATGTCACTTTAGGGCTGGCAGGTAATAGTCTCCCTGTTTCCTCCCTTGAAGTCACACTGTCTACAGGAGGTGGTGGTCGTTCTGATGGCCCCATTAGGACATAGGGTGCTGGGGTTCTTAACTAAAGCCTGGATGATACATCAGATTTATGGCCAGTGTAATGAAACAGGCCTATCGGGTCCCTGACTACTCTTCTGCTTTGACTGAATGCTGTTGGACTTGTTCCAAACCCTGGATTTGTGCGTGCCAGCTGCTCTGTGGACAGATTTCATTTCAGCTCCCTTGATAACAGGGTCAGATGGAGGAGACAGGATTTCAGATTTGGATAACAAGCCTGAGGACCTGAGCGGTTCTCAGAGAGAGAACAGTGGTGAGAAAATATTTCCCAGTCTCCTGAAGTGTTCGAATGTCTTCTACTACAAAGTGCAATCAAGGTTGCAGGCGTTTTCTTGGTGACCACAAGTGGACTCCCTGTGCCCTGTCACCTACTCCCTTACATGTGTGATACAGGTGATCATGACTGTTATAAAAGTTAAAGACAAGACTGGAAACAGCTGCCAACTGAAAGTAATAAAATGATACTGAAGAGTTCCCTGCTTCCCTTCAGGGACCTAAGAACTGGCTGCCCAAGCGGGAAGGCCGGGGAGGGTAGGGGGGCAGAAGGCGGGGGGGTAAGAGATCAACTGAAGGACTTATATGCATGCATATAAGCATAACCAATGGACATAAGACACTGGGGGGTAGGGGAGGCCAGGGGATTGCCAAGGGTGGGTGGAAAAAGGAAACATATGTAATACCCTTTGTAATACTTTAAGCAATAAAACAAAACAAAACAGAAAAAATAAAAATAAAAATAAAATGTTTATACCATAAAAAAAAAAAAAGAACTGGCTGTCCAGTGGGTGGAAAGCTTTGCATTCTGATTGGGCCTGTCAGGCTTCTGTGAGCATCTGCATGTGGAGAGATTGCTCCCCACTTTCCAAGGGGTTTCAGCCACCAGCTGACCTACAATTATGTGGGTCTTCACAGTGTACAATGCCCTCCAAATCCTGAAGGAGGCACCAGGAAACCTTTGTCTATTAGCAGTTCTGTCAGTCAGTCGCTCCATTGCATGGGGCCTCATGAGGAAAACATGGAGAATGGGCTAGAGTATGTCTCTACTGTGGGATGAATTGTGTCCCCTCACAAATATGTTGAAGTCCTAACCCCCAGTGCCTCCGAACATGACCTTATTTGGAGATGGGCTCTTAGCAGGGGTAATAAAGTTAAAATGAGGTCACTAGATCTGGCTCTAATCCTATATGACTGATGTCCTTGTATAAAGGGGAAATTTGGACACAGAGACACATAGAGGGAAGACAGCGTGAACAGACACAAGGGGAAGATGGTGTCTACATGCCAAGGAGATTGGCCTCAGAAGGAACAAATCCTGCTGAACACCTTGACTTTGGACTTCCAGCCTCCAGAACTGTGTGACAATAAGTTTTGTTGCCTAAGCCACCTGGTCTGTGGCCCTTTGTCACAGCAACCCTAGCAAATTAACACGATGTCCTTGAACTTCTCCCCTGCCATGGACCCCTTTGGTGGTCTAAGACTGACTCTGGGCAGCTTCTCAGAAAAACGATTAAATGTAAAAAATAAAATACATTGGATTACAAAGGAAAGACCATTTATTGAAATACGGTTATCAAAATACCAAACATAAACATTTGTGGCATAGTGCATACTAGTATGAGTACTTTATTATTTATTTATTTATTTATTTATTTATTTATTTATTTATTTTTATTGATTAAATTATTACATATGTGTCCTTATCCCCACATTACTCCCCATCCCCCCCACTCATGCCCTCACCCCCCTGTTGTCTGTGTCCATTGGTTAGGCCTATATGCTAGCATATAAATCCTTTGGTTGATCTCTCCCCCTTACCCCCAACCTCCCCTACTTTCCCTCTGAGGTTTGACAGTCTTATCGCTGCTTCTCTGTCTCTATTTTTGTTCATCAGTTTATGTTGTTCATTATATTCCATAAATGAGTGAGATCATGTGATATTTATCTTTCTCTGACTGGCTTATTTCACTTAGCATAATGCTCTCCAGTTCCATCCATGCTGTTGCAAATGGTAAGAATTCCTTCTTTTTTTACTGCAGTGTAGTATTCCATTGTGTAGATGTACCACAATTTTTAATCCACTATCTATTGATGGACACTTAGGCTGTTTCCAAATCTTAGCTGTGGTGAATTGTGCTGCTATGAACATAGGGATGCATATATCCTTTATGATTGGTGTTTCTGTTTTCTTTGGGATATATTCCTAGAAGTGGGATCACTGAGGTCAAATGGGAGTTCCATTTTTAGTTTTTTGAGGAAATTCCATACTGTTTTTCAACATGGCTGCACCAGTCTGCATTCCCACCAGCAGTGCAGGAGGGG
>NW_005871095.1:2980301-3022824 GCF_000147115.1 Myotis lucifugus | reverse complement strand
TCTCTTGGATGATTAGTGACTTTGAACATGTTTTCATATGTCTTTTGGCCTTTCTCTGTCTTCTTTTGAAAAGTGTCTATTTAGGCCCGTTGCCCATTTTGTGATTGGGTTGTTTATCTTCCTTTTGTTGAGTTGTATGCGTTCCCTATAAATGTTGGAGATTAAAACCTTATTGGTGATAACATTTGCAAATATGTTCTCCCATGCAGTGGGCTTTCTTGTTTTGTTGATGGTTTCTTTTGCTGTGCAAAAGCTTTTTATTTTGATGTAGTCCCATTTGTTTATTTTCTCTTTAGTTTCCATTGCCCTAGGAGCAGTATCAGTGAAGAAATTGCCTCGGCATATGTCTGAGATTTCGCTGCCTGTGGATTCCTCTAGTATTTTTATGGTTTCCCATCTTATGTTTAAGACCTTTATCCATTTTGAGTTTATTTTTGTGTATGGTGTAAGTTGGTGGTATAGTTTATTTTTTTTGCATGTATCTGTCCAATTTTCCCAACACCATTTATTGAAGAGGCTGTCTTGACTCCATTGTATGTTCATGCTTCCTTTGTCGAATATTAATTGAGCATAGTAGTTTGGGTCGATTTCTGGATTCTCTATTCTATTCCATTGATCTATATGTCTGTTCTTGTGCCAGTACCAGGCAGTTTTGAGAACAGTGGCTTTGTAATACAGCTTGATATCTGGTATTGAGATCCCACCTACTTTGTTCTTCTTTCTCAGGATTGCTGCAGCTATTCGGGGTCTTTTTTTATTCCGGATGAATTTTTGGAAAGTTTGTTCTAGGTCTGTGAAATATGCCATTGGTATTTTAATGGGGGAATGCATTGAATCTATAGATTGCTTTGGGTAATATGGACATCTTGATGATGTTGATTCTACCAATCCATGAACATGGTATGTTCTTCCATCTGTTTATGTCTTCCTCTATCTGTTTTTTCAACGTCCTTTAGTTTTCTGAGTAGAGGTCTTTTACCTCCTTAGTTAAGTTTATTCCTAGGTATATTAATTTTTTTGGTGTGATGGTAAATGGGATTGCATTTTTAGTCTCTCTTTCTGTAAGTTCATTATTGGTGTATAGAAATGCCATAGATTTCTTGGCGTTAATTTTGTATCCTGCTACATTGCCGAATTCATTTATTATGTCTAATAATTTTTTAATGGAGTCTTTAGGGTTTTCTATGTACAGTATCATGTCATCTGCTAATAAGGACAGTTTTACTTCTTCTTTTCCAATTTAGATGCCTTTTATTTCTTCTTCTTGTCTGATCACAATGGCTAGTACTTCCAGTATTATGTCGAACAGGAGTGGTGAGAGTGGGCATCCCTGTCTTGTTCCTGTTCTTAGGGGAAATGGTGTTAGTTTTTGTCCATTGAGTATGATGTTGGCTGTGGGTTTGTCATATATGGCTTTTATTATGTTGAGGTATGATCCTTCTATTCCCACCTTGCTGAGCATTTTTATCAAGAAAGGGTGTTGGATTTTGTCAAATGCTTTTTCTGCATCAATTGATATGACTATGTGATTTTTATCTCTCAATTTGTTTATGTGATGTATCACGTTTATTGATTTGCAGATATTGTACCATCCTTGCACCCCTGGGATAAATCCTACTTGGTTATGGTGTATGATCTTTTTGAGGTACTGCTGGATCCGATTTGCTAGCATTTTGTTGAGGATTTTGGCATCTGTGTTCATGAGGGATATTGGCCTGTAATTCTCTTTCATTGTGTTGACTTTATCTGGTTTTGGTATTAGGGTGATGCTGGCTTCATAGAACGAGCTTGGAAGTGTTCCTTCCTCTTGAATTTTTTGAAATAGTCTGATGAGGATAGGTTTTAGTTCTTCCTTGAATGTTTGGTAAAACTCCCCTGTGAAGCCGTCTGACCCTGGGCTTTTGTTTGCTGGAAGCTTTTTGATGACTGCTTCAATTTCTTCCATAGTTATTGGCCTATTGAGATTTTTAGAATCTTCCTGATTGAGTTTTGGAAGGTTGTATTTTTCTAGGAATATGTCCATTTCCTCCAGGTTGTCTAGTTCGTTAGAATAGACTTGTCCATAGTATTTTTTAACAATCCTTTGTATTTCTGTGAGGTCTGTTGTTATTTCTCCTCTTTCATTTCTGATTTTGTTTATTTGGGTCCTCTCTCTTTGCTTCTTGGTGAGTCTGGCTAGAGGTTCATCAATCTTGTTTATTCTTTCTAAGAACCAGCTCTTCGTTTCATTGATCTTCTGTATTGTTTTTTTTTTGGTCTCTATGTCATTCATTTCGGCTCTGATCTTTATTATCTCCTTCCTTCTGGATACTGTAGGCTTTTCTTGTTGCTCTCTTTCTAATTCTTTGAGTTGTAGAGTTAGATGATTTATTACCATTTTTTCTTGTTTTTTGAGGTAGGCCTGTAGAACTATAAACTTTTCTCTCAGGACTGCTTTCATTGTGTCCCATAGATTTTGGATTGTTGTGTTTTTATTGTCATTAGTTTCCAGGATGTTTTTAATTTCTTCTGGGGTCTCTTTGGTAACCCAATCATTGTTTAATAGCATGCTTCTCAGCTTCCAAGTGTTTGAATTTTTTGGGTTGTTTTTATTGTAGTTTATTTCTAATATTATGCCGTTGTGGTCTGAGAAAATGCTTGATATGATTCAATCTTCTTGAATTTGGGAAGACTTTGCTTGTGACCCAATATGTGGTCTATTTTTGAGAATGTCCCATATGCACTTGAGAAGAACATATATTCTGTGGCTTTGGGGTGAAATGTTCTGAAGATGTCAATTAAGTCCATTTGATCTAGTGAGTCATTTAGGCTTGCTGTTTCTTTGCTGATTTTTTGTCTAGAGGATTTATCCAGTGATGTCAGTGGTGTATTAAAGTCCCCTACTATGATTGTATTGCTGTCGATCTCTTTCTTGATATCTTCCAGGAGTTATTTTTATGTATTTGGGTGCTCCTGCATTGGGTGCATATATGTTTATCAGGGTTATATCCTCTTGCTGTATTGATCCCTTTAGTATTATGAAGTAGCCTTTCTTTCTTTTTTTTTTTAAATTAAATCTTTATTGTTCAGATTATTACATTTGTTCCTCTTTTTTCCCCCCATAACTCCCCTCCTTCCAGCTCCCACCCCACCCTCCGCCCTCACTCCCCACCCACTGTGTTCATCCATAGGTGCACGATTTTTGTCCAGTCTCTTCCCGCATCTCCCACACCCCTTTTCCCCCCAAGAATAGTCAGTCCATTCCCTTTCTATGTCCCTGATTCTATTATAATCACCAGTTCATTCTGTACATCAGGTTATTTATTCACTTGATTCTTAGATTCATTTGTTGATAGATGCATATTTGTTGTTCATAATTTGTATCTTTACCTTTTTCTTCTTCTTCCTCTTCTTAAAGGATACCTTTCAGCATTTCATATAATACTGGTTTGGTGGTGATGAACTCCTTTAGCTTTTCCTTATCTGTGAAGCTCTTTATCTGACCTTCAATTCTGAATGATAGCTTTGCTGGATAAAGTAATCTTGGTTGTAGGTTCTTGCTATTCATCACTTTGAATATTTCTTGCCACTCCCTTCTGGCCTGCAAAGTTTCTGTTGAGAAATCAGCTCACAGTCGTATGGGTATTCCCTTGTAGGTAACTGAGTTTCTTTCTCTTGCTGCTTTTAAGATTCTCTCTTTGTCTTTTGCTCTTGGCATTTTAATTAAGATGTGTCTTGGTGTGGTCCTCTTTGGATTCCTTTTGTTTGGGGTTCTCTGCGCTTCCTGGACTTGGAAGTCTATTTCTTTCACCAGGTAGGGGAATTTTTCTGTCATTATTTCTTCAAATAGGTTTTCAATATCTTGCTCTCTCTCATCTTCTGGTACCCCTATAATTCTGATGTTGGTACGTTTGAAGCTGTCCCAGAGGCTCCTTACACTATCTTCGTATTTTGGGATTCTTTTTTCATTTTGCTTTTCCGGTTGGGTGTTTCTCGCCTCTTCGCATTTCAAATCTTTGACTTGATCCTTGCGATCCTCTGGTCTGCTGTTGGGAGTCTGTATAATATTCTTTATTTCAGTCAGTGTATGCTTACTTTCTAGATGGTCCTTTATCAAACCATCGAGGGTCTCATTAGATTTCCTGTACAACTCATCAAGTTTATCGACAGACTCTAGAAGCCTCTTGAGAGACCTCAAAAGTGTGGTTCTGAACTCAATATCCTCCCTTGATAGTTTTGTCCTGTTTCTTTGTCTCCGCATTTTTTACGCTTTCTTGGTACACCCCCTAGTGGTCTTTGTGCGCAGTCTTGTTGTAGTTAAGCCTTGATTGTTATAGTTAATACTAGAGGGATTTGACCTCCAGGCCGACTGGCTGTGCTAATCTAGCCTTTGCCTGAGGCTATCCGGCAAATGGCTCTGTGCAGGGCTTGGGCAGGGCGGGTCCCACGGGATCAACAGGGCGGAGGAGGGAGCAGTTATGGCTGCTCTCAGTCCGTCCCCAGGGGCTCTGCCTCTCTGCCCCAGCAACAGCTGCAAACCTCGGAGGGACCGTAGCCGGACAGTCCTGCTTCTCCCGTTTGAGTCTGGGTCCCTAGAGACTCGCCCGGATCTGGAGCTCTGAGTCTGAGGCTCCCTCCGGATTGAAACAGACAACCGCGCCCTCAGCCACCAGCCCGTGCCGCGCGCACTCCGCACCTTAGTATTTTACTTCAGCACTGCGCCTCCTCTGATTCTCGGTTCCTCCTAGTTGTAGAACTTCCATTCAGCCAGCCTTCCTGTGGTTCTGGATGATGTCCGTTCTGTCTTTTAGTTGTATTTTTGAAGTGGTTGTTAGAGGCAGCAAACTCCGGTGTTAACCTATGTCGCCATCTTGGTTTTCTCTCTGAAGTGGCCTTTCTTATGTCTTGTTATGGCCTTCACTTTGAGGTCTATTTTGTCTGATATAAGTATTGCTACCCCAGCTTTTTTTTTTTCATTTCCATTTGCCTGAAAGATATTTTTCCATCTCTTCACTTTCAGTCTGTGTGAGTTCCTTATTCTGAGGTGGGTCTCTTGTAGACAGCAAATATATGGGTCATATTTTTTTTATCCATTCAGCCACTCGATGTCTTTTGATTGGCGTATTTAGTCCATTTACGTTTATAGTTATTATTGAAAGGTACTTGTTTGTAGCCATTTTTATTTTTTGTGCCTGTTTTCTTTCTTAGCTTTTTATTTCTTCTTTTTACACCAGTTCCTTTAGCATTTCTTGCATTGATGGCTCGGTGGTGATAAACTCCCTTAGCCTTTTTTTTTGTCTGTGAAGGTTCTTATTTCCCTTTCAATTTTGAATGATAGCTTGGCTGGGTAGAGTATTCTTGGATTCAGTCCCTTGCTTTGCATCACTTTGTAAATTTCCATCCATTCTTTTCTGGCCTGTTGTGTTTCTGTTGAGAAATCATTTGATAATCTAATGGGAGATCCCTTGTATGTAACTTTCTATCTCTCTCTTGCAGCCTTTAAGATTCTCTCTTTGTCCTGAACATTTGCCATGGTACTTATGATATGTCTTGGTGTGGGTCTTTTCAGGTTCATCTTGTTTGGGACTCTCTGTGCTTGTGTGACTTTTGTCTTCCCTACCTCAGTGAAGTTTTCTGACATTATTTCTTCAAATAGGTTTTCTAACCCTTGTTCCTCTTCCTGTTGTTTTGGCACCCCTATTATTCATATGTTGCTTTGTTTCATGTTGTCCCATAGCTCCCTTAGGCTCTCCTCCTGTCTTTTAATTTTTTTCTCCAATTGCAGTTCAGTTTGAGTGTGTTTTGCTTCCCTGTCTTCTAATTCGCTAATCCAGTCCTCTGCTTCTCCTAGTCTACTGTTGAAACTTTCTATGGTGTTTTTTAAATTTTTTTTTATTTTTTTTAAAAATATATTTTATTGATTTTTTACAGAGAGGAAGGGAGAGAGATAGATAGTTAGAAACATCGATGGGAGAGAAACATCGATCAGCTGCCTCCTGCACATCTCCCACTGGGGATGTGCCTGCAACCCAGGTACATGCCCTTGACCGGAATCGAACCTGGGACCTTTCAGTCCGCAGGCTGACGCTCTATCCACTGAGCCAAACCGGTTTCGGCACTATGGTGTTTTTTTATTGCAGCTATATCACTCTTCATTTCTTCTTGATTTTTACGTAAGTTATTGATTTTTTTCATTCATTTCTTCTTGATTCTTACATAAATTGTTGATTTTTTCCTCCGTCTGGTTTATAAACTCTAGGACCCTTATTCTGAATTCTTTTTCTGACATATTGCATGCCTCTGTTTCACTTATCAGCTTTTCTGGCATTCTTCCTTTTCTTTCTTTTGAGGGTTTCTTTGTCTACCCATTTGTGATCTCACTGACTGATCTAGATGTAGAGTCGTGCAGGGGCTGCTCCTTGGGTGGCAGTGGCTTCTGATGGCCCTGCCATAGGCAATGAGTCAGCGCCGGGAGATGATGGACACAGAGCTCTGGGTCCACGCAGCCAGGGGAATGCACTTTCAGTCCCCACCTAGTATGTGTACTTTAATAATCGATTTCGATGTGAGGGCGACCTGGCTGTGGCATCCCCATTGATCACCCCATTGATCACCGGGGTTGATTCAGCTGATCTGGCTGGCTACGCAGGTGTCCCCTTCCTCTCACACTGCTCCATTGCATTCCTGTACCTCCAGAAGCTATGTGCTGGGCCAAAGAGGATGACCTTCCCCGATAGAGGAAAGGACTGTTCTTTGGTCAAGGGTATATGAGTAGCTTGCTCCCTGGCTAGAGCCTCCAAACAAGCTCTCAAGGTCCATTTGTAGGAGACGTAGGGTAGTCAAGCTTCCAAATGAGGTGCTACATGTGGCAGTTTGCCTTAAAAAAAAAGATTATATAGCAAGATGTAGTGACAAGTCTAAATACAGCTGTAAATTCCAAGTACAGATGAAGGGTGAATGGTATCTGCCATAACCATAATATGAGACAGGCATATCATGATTTCTGTTGGTGGCAGACACAGATGCCACTGATGTGGTATGTTGCCCACATTCCTAGTTACAGTGCTAAATATCTGTTGTTGGTTCGCAGAAGCAGCAATTTCTTTTTCATCATCAAGTGTGCATCTTCCCGAATTCTATTCACTCCTAGACTGGGTGATGTCTAGGGGACTGTTGAGATGTGTGATTAGGTGACTCTGGATTGCTTCCACTCTGAGCCTGATGTCTGTGGCTGCTTGCCTGGGTCCCACCAATCCTCCAGTTTGGGCCTTCAGGGCTTGGCTCCAGGGCCTGGTGTTCATGGCCACACCTCCCCTTCTCTGGGCCCTTGTTGTCATGGCACTGGCCTACTTGGCTTCTGGAAGTTGCTCCTTTCTCAGTCGAAGGTGTCACTGCTCTGGAAGATTTCTCTGCATAGCTGGTCTGTGACTCAGCGAGAAGGTGTTGAGAAGGAGTCACATGTCAATTTCTTCAGAGGAGCCACCTCCATAGCTGCTGCATGACTCAGCCGAGCCCTTCCTGAGGTCCCACACAGGCAGGAAATAGCTGATTGTCTATCCCAGGAACTCCATCCTACCAACCCCTGTGCTGGAGCCAGCTGTCCCTGAATCATGGACCTCAAGTCAGCTGTCAGATGGTCTCCACTCATGTGGCCCTCTTCCAGCTCAGTCTCTCCAAGAAGACTTACATGAGCTCATCTAAATAATGTGAATACCCATACACTCCTTCTCCACCCCACCCCCACAGGTTCTTATGTCACAGAAAGAAAAATCTTTCTTCAGATTCTGTGTTTTGAATGGAGGAATTACACCTTAATGGAAACATTCTCTTTATGACACAAGGGAGAATCCTGTTCTTTAAATAAATGCAGAGATTACATTATCTCAATTTGGAAGGAACATTACAGTATTCCATCTATTTTAAGACTTGCTTTTTTTTTTTTTTTTTCTCCATGCTTGAATACCTTGGAATATGTGTCTTATAATTCCTGGTGTCTTACAATTCCTGGTGTCTTGTATTTGAAGAAATAGGATGAGTAAAGAGAGTCTTCTTGGGTATTAAAGTATCAGGGACTGGAGCTGAAACACAGATGGCCAACTATATGCCAGGGGAGGAAAAGATCATCCCAGGGACAAGGTCCCGCTGTACAATACTCCCAGTTCTGCCTGTTGCTAGGCACCCAGGACTTTCCACCCTGATAACCTTCTGTACCTGGCCTAAATGTTGTCTCTAGTTTGACCAGATACTCAATAAATGCTTGCTTATTGAATGGATAGGTGCACAGCAGCCATTGCAAGGTGACAATATGGTGGAGTGGTTAAAACCAAACATTTAGACCAGGGGTCCTCAAACTACGTCCCGCGGGCCACATGCGGCCCGCCGAAAACATTTATCCTGCTCGCTGGGTGTTTTTGCAGCCGCTGTGTGCATAGAAATTTGTTCGTAGTTTTTTTTTAAACTATAGTCCGGCCCTCCAACGGTCTGAGGGACAGTGAACTGGCCCCCTGTTTTAAAAGTTTGAGGACCCCTGATTTAGACTCAGACAGAGTAGAATTCTAGGCCTGAATTTATCACCTCCTAGATCAGTGGTTCTCAACCTTCCTAATGCCGCGACACTTTAATACAGTTCCTCATGTTGTAGTGACCCCCAATTTCATTGTTACAAATTGAACATAATTAAAGCATAGTGATTAATCACAAAAACAATATGTAATTATATATGTGTTTTCCGATGGTCTTAGGCGACCCCTGTGAAAGGGTCGTTTGACCCCCAAAGGGGTCGCGACCCACAGGTTGAGAACTGCTGTCCTAGATGGTCTTTTGCAGATCTCTGTTCCTCACCTGTGAAATGGGATAACAGTACTGCTGTTGCAGGGCTATTGTGAAAATTAAGTGAGGAAATGCATGAAACTTCTAGCAGTCTCTGTTAAACAGTAATTGTGTAATAAATTTCAGCTCTTACTACTATTCATCACTAGATCGTGAATCTACATAAGATCATAATAATGCAATAATTGCTTTTATTGTGAAATGCTTTATCCTTCAAATGAAGCTGTACCATTATACAGTTGATATTTATTCATATTTAAATTTGGTGTTTATATGTATGCAAACACTTTAAATAGCTAAATACCTTCTTTTTTAAATAGCAATACTTGTTTAACATTATAATGTTATCTATGAACATTAATAGTCAAATGTTTTAACATGCATATACATATTTTTATACATTGGGAAAGACTGAAATGTTCTTTTCTGTGTAGCTGGTCAGGGGTTTCTCTCAACCTTGGAAAATGGTAGCTGCTTTTATAAAAGTGGTCTGAACAGATTTTACTTTTCCCTCTTCAACATATTATAAATCAGTGATTTTCAACCTTTTTCATCTCATGGCACAAATAAGCTAATTACTAAAATGCTGCAGCACACCAAAAAATATATGTTTTGCTGATCTGACAAAAATAATAGGTATAATTTTGATTCATTCGCACCAGATGGCTATTGTTGCGTTGACTGTTATCATTTTTTAAATTTGACAATCTGAGGGAAAAGAGGTCAATGACCCTGACTAACTAATTGGGTACTGCATATTTTAAAAATTATTGTGGCACACCAGTTGAAAATTGCTGCTATAAATTCATTTGAAAAAGCAAGTGGCTTGTTTCCTTTTTTTTCCTCTTCTTTTTCAGAAATTGGGTTGCTGTCTGAGCACTTGGAGGGGAGAGAATCCTGTGTGTCTGTGTGTCACGTTTGAGGGGAGTGTCTCCAGTGACCTCCTGGAATGTCAGTAAAGCGCTGAGTCACACAGAACCTCCCACCAGACAGCATGAGGCAGCAATTAGAAACTAACCATTAACTGCAGGGCAGGAAGAGATGAGTACAGTTTCCAGCTGTTTGACAAGTAAACACCAGTGATATTTACCATTACCTAAATGGAACTAGAGTCACATACATATCAAGGCCCTTGTGTGAGGGAGGTGGGTTATGAAGATTACCTACCTAGTCTTTGTGCTTGACTCTGGCAGGATGCAGAGTGAGTAGAAAAGGTTATTTAGAAATGCCTCTTGGAAGAATCTGGGCTTTGCAGGAAAGAACAGACAGATATGGGAGACAAAGAATTCCTGAGCTTGTCCACACTGTCCCCATCACACATTAGCCACATGTAACTATGTAACTAGGTATCTTCCTGTTGTGGTATCTTTGCTCAGTTGCCTCGCCTATCTAAATCACCCTTCCCTGGAGAAATTCTACTTGTCTCTCAAGACCCATTTCCAGTGTCACTTCCTCTGTGATGCCTTCCTTATCTTTCCCGGACAGAATTACTATTATGTTTTTTTTACTCTGTGGTAACAGCCCTTTATTATAATGTATATGAATTAGCTATACCTAAAATATACAGGCATACTTTAGGACCACCCCAATAATGCAAATATTGCAATAAAGCAAGTCACATATATTTTTTGGTTTTTCAGTGCCTATAAAATTGAAAGTTATGTTTATTCTATAGTCTATTAAGTGTATAATAGCAGTATGTCTAAAAAAGAACATACCTTAACTAAAAATACTCTATTGCTAAAAAAAAAAAGCATAGTCTGAGCCTAATTTGAAAATGGTGCTGATAGACTTGCTGGATGCAGATATCGCCACAAAATTTCAATTTGTAAAAATGCACTATCTGTGAAGCACAATAAAGTAAGGTATGCCTGTTTATTATCAGATATTTATATATAGGATTTATAAAATAGATCTACATATATTTTTAGCCTGTTAATGAGATGGAATATGTGAATTGCTTTTTGAATGTTGAACCAGCCTTGCATTCCTGGAATAAATTCCATTTGGTTGTGGTGTATAGTTCTTTTTGTACATTGTTGGATTCAATTTGCTATTATTTTGTTGAGGATTTTTGCATCTATATTCATGAGAGATATTAGTCTATAGATTTCTTAGAATGTCTTTGTCTTGTTTTGGTACTAGGAGAATGTTGACAGAATGAGTTAGGAAGTGTCTCCCCTGCTTCTCTTTTCTAGGACAGGTGGCAGGTAATTGACACGGTTTACTCCTTAAAATTTTGGGAAAATTCTTCAGTGGAACTATGTGGGCTTGATGATTTCTGTTTTGGAAGGTTATTAATATGCCCTTAGCATAATAATCACAGTTATTTTAAATTCCAGGTCTGATAATTCCCAAATCTCTGCCCTATCTCAGTCTGGCTCTGATAATGGCTTTGTCTCCTTAGGCTGTATGTTTGCCTTTCATCATGCCTTTTTGTTGAAAGTCAGATATGATGTACCAAAAAAAAAGAACTGCGGTAGATAAGACTTTGGTGTGAGGGCTAAGCTGTGTTTACTCTTTTTAAAACATCTTTATTGTTGAGAGTGTTACAGATTTTCCTCCTTTTTCTCCCCATTGCCCCACTTCACCTGGTTTCCCCCCCATCCCAGGCCTTTATCACCCTATTGTCTGTGTCCATAGATAATGTATATTCTATATAATAAAAGCCTAATATGCAAATTGTTCGACCGGGAGTTTGACCGTTCACTATGATGTGCGCCGACCACCAGGGGGCGGTGTGGAACACGGCAGACATCAGCGATGCGGTGCTGGCAGCAGGTGGCAGTGGAGACACTGCCGTGGGACCATGGTGGGATGGTAGAGCAGGTGAGCGGGTGGTGCCAGACCAAGGCAGGTGCGAGCGGGGACTCAATCGCCTTGCGGATCACCCTACAGACAGCAACCAGTGGCAGAGGTGGGGGGCAGGGCTGCCACCTGGCTCCCAAGCACTGAGGGAGCTGATTGGGGGGCCCAACCCAGATCGATTGCCCCAAAGGTGGGATGGTGGAGCAGGTGAGGGGGCGGTGCCAGGCCAAGGTAGGGTGCCAGGCAGGGCTGCAGGGCTACAAGACTGGGGGAGAGGGCTGGGGCCTGATTTCCCACAGGCCACCTCGAGGGACCCTACCCATGCACGAATTCATGCACTGGGCCTCTAGTATGCATATAAGATCTTTGGTTAATCTCTTCCCCCTTCCCCCTGAGATTCATCAGTCTGTTCTATGTTTTCATGCCTTGGTTCTATTTTACTCATCAGTTTATTTTGTTCATTAGATTCCTTGTTCATCAGATTTCTTGTTCATCTTGACTACTCTAGATATCTCATATAAGTATTTGTCTTTTGGTGACTGGCTTATTTCACTTAGCTAATGTCCTTAAGTTTAGTACATATTATGACATATGACAGGATTTCCTCTTTTTTTTTTTGTTACTTTGAAGGGGCATTTATTCAAATAGTGGTTTGTTAAAAAATCACATTATTTTATAGACAATTTTCTTTTGGTTGTATGAACTCTTTTTATAATACATCTTTTAAGGCTTATTTCATTATTGGTCTTTCGCTATTGCTCAGAAAAGTATCTATCCAGGATGGTGTTAACTAAGCCCAAAGAAGGTGCCAAATGCATACTTGTCAATTAATTAATCATACAAAATGCAATATAGCTATTCTTTGTTTTTTCATCATAGATCTTTATAAGAGTTTGGGGGAAAACTGAGGGTCTGTGTGGGGTCCAGAAGCTGCCACATTCTATCCCTCCCTCCTTTTTCACCTACACTGACCTGGAGCTGTACTTCTTGAGGATAGTGTCCAAAAGGCCAACGAGCTCTTCAGCATTGATGAACTTCTGTGTGCTGAGGGTGTACTGAACATCTTCTCACAGAAGTCTGCAATCTCCATCCACTCCTGAACGAAGACGCAGAGCTGCTCTGACAGGTGGGAAAGGAGTTCTTCCACGTGAGGTGCGGTCCCACCCAGGGTGCCATGACCAGTCAACACCTTCTTCAGCTCATTATGCAAGGAAGTATAGATAGTGTGGATAGAGTCCTTCCTGCTGAAGAAAGACTGGCCCCCTAGTTTCTGCCCCAGGTAGGTGAGGCTGTGATAGACCTTCTTGGCTGTGGCCAGGTGGGCCAAGGCCGCCAGCAGCAACAGCCAGCTGCCCCCCGCGCTCTTGTTGGCCTCTCATTCCTTCTCCACATTTTTTTAAAATTAAATCTTTATTGTTCAGATTATTACATTGGTTCCTCTTTTTTCCCACCATAACTCCCCTCCACCCAGTTCCCACCCCACCCTCCGCCCTCACTCCCCACCCACTGTCCTCATCCATAGGTGCACGATTATTGTCCAACCTTCTCCACATTGTTGTTGGCCTTGTCATAAGAGAAGACACCCAGGTGAGAGAAGAATGTCTCCAGCACAGCCTGTTCCACTGGGACCAGGGAGGCCAGCTGGATAGACTTCCCCATGTGAGCTGTGCTCTAGCTGCACCCATGTGGCTGAGCTCTCCCTTGCATTTCCAGATTCTCAAGCTGGAATTTCCTTTTTTAAGGCTGAATAATATTCTATTGTATTCCATACTTTCTTTACTCATTAATTCTTTGATGGACATTTAAGGTTGCTTCTACCTTTTGGTTATTGTGGATAATACAGCTATGAACATGAGTGTGCAAATGTCTCTTTGAGATCCTGTTTTCAATTCTATTGGATATAATACACAAAAGTGGGATTGTTGGATCAATGATAGTTCTTTTTAATTTTTTGAGGAACCTCCATACAAACCACATGATGAATCTCTCTGTCTTTAAGACTCTGAACTCCTCAAAGGTGATACTTTGTCTTATTCACCTTACTTCCTCCATCATTTGACATAGTGCCTGACACCCAATAGGTAATCAATAAGTATTTGTATTTCTGAATAAGTAGTAGATTCTAGAGACATCATTAGCTCACAAGATCAATCTTAGCAGTGAAGTCTTGCCCAATGTTGCTTTCTCTGTGTGTATGCAATGTGTATTAGCATGTACTAATTTGAAATATCAAATTTGGCATTTCCAGAAAGAAAATCACCAATACTTTTCTGAATGACAATAGCTTCAGAACAGTTCTGAAACTAGAAAGAAACAAAGCATCACATCTCATGTATTTTTATTATTAACTGCCACCCAGAAGTCTACCAGTCTTGTGATACAGAGTGGAAGTTAGAAGTTTTCAATTGGATATGACTTCCTCCTGGATTTGAGTTCTGGATTCCTTCCAGATTCCTTCCTGGATTTGAGTTCTGGAAGCCTTGGCTAGTTAGGTTTGTACCTTTTTTTGAAAATATATTTTAGTGATTTTTTACAGAGAGGAAGGGAGAAAGATAGAGAGTTAGAAACATCGATGAGAGAGAAACATCGATCAGCTGCCTCCTGCACATCTCCCACTGGGGATGTGCCTGCAACCCAGGTACATGCCCTTGACCGGAATCGAACCTGGGACCTTTCAGTCCGCAGGCCGACGCTCTATCCACTGAGCCAAACCGGTTTCAGCAGCCTTGGCTTCTTGAGAGGATTATGCCACCAGTAGTAGAGAGAAGCTATTGCCAATGAGAGGAGGGTAATTACTTAGGATTAACAACAGGACACGAATTTGTGGGTCTCATTCATGGTATTCACTCTTACAACTTCCAGGAAGGTGGGAAGAACATTGAGAGAGATGGCTGAGTGATGCACCATGGAGGCTGGGCCCTAGCAGCTGAAGCAACCATCTTGTTCCAGATTCCTCTATCCGAGCTTGGCATGGAAGCCCCGGGCTGCCAATCTTCAATGGGCCATGTGAGTGTAAACAGGAAATGAATATTTTGCTGTGGGTGCCTTTTTTATAACCTTGGGGAAGGGCTGAACAGGAAGAAACATCCATAATTGGACTTTTCACTATCTTAGTAGAATGGTGACTTGGAGTTGACTTTGATTTAAGGAAATAAAGCAATTTAATGATTCATGTACAGCTAGATTGCAAGAGGAAGTTCCTAGCACATATGTAATACATCTAGCACAGTTCTTGGATGTTTAAGGGACTTGATAAGGATTATTTTCCTTCACCCTTACTTGTAGGTAATGGCTAATGCATATCCTTTGATAATTTGAAATACATCCTTAAAAATATTGAGTGTTGACCACATTTGGGGTGGGAGGATTGACTTGTTTTAAGTGCAACTTGGAAGCATGTTATTTCTTAGGCAATGCCCTAGGGGCGGGGGTGTGACTGGATAAAAAAGGTGAAGGGGCCTGGCCAGTATGGCCAAGTCCCATCCACCAGGAGGTCCCAAGCACCAGGAAGTTGCCGGATTCACAGGTTTGATTCCAGGTCAAGTTGTCACTGTGCCCAGGTTGTGGGCTTGATCCCTAGTAGAGGGAATGCAGGAGGCAGCCAATCAGTGTTTCTCTTTCATCAATGTTTCTCTCTCTCTCTTCTTCTTTCTGAAATCAATGAAAACATAAACATATTAAAAAATGAAGGTGAAGGGATTAGCTAAAGAACATATATGCAAACCCCGTGGACAAGGAAAATAGTTTGGTGAAGGCCAAGGGAGGGGAAGCCGGGGGGGGTGGGGGGGGCGGCGCGGGGTGGAGGTGGGCAAAGGGCAGGAAAAAGGGGGACACCTGTAATTATGTCAATATTAAAAATGTTTAATAAAAAAAATAAAGGCACTGAGTAACCTAATGCAAAAAAGAGGAATTCTTACGTAAACAAAATTGTGCTAATCTGGGTTTTCAGATAGTTTACTTAATGTAATAACTAAGAGATTAAGGAAAACTCCTTTTTTTCAAAAGCACTGCTTGCACAAACTGTGAGTGACAACCTGACCCAGTGAGTACCAAATCCGCCCTAAAGAGCAGCTCTGCTCAAAGGTCTTGTGAGGGAATTGTCATGAGTAATGGGGGCAAGCCACAGAGGAAATAGAGTTCCAGTTTACCACTCACTCTATCTAGATAAGGGAAGCCACACTGCAGGTCAGTCCTTTTGTTAGGATTACATGACAGGAAATGAGAGATCATGTTATTCCAATGCAAAGAACTGGGCTGAGGGTCACTTGCTTTGCCAGCTGCTCTAATAAATGGTTAATGACTGGTCAATCTCACAAGATCCTCATAAGGCGGTTTAGTGACTGGATTGTCACTTTGCTTTCTCTACTTCCTCCTGGGAGAGGGACAGAGAAGTGTGCTAATTTTATTATTTATATAAAGCTAAGATACTTGTGATTTTTCCACACCCATTTTCCTTTCAGGTAGGAAGCCAAAGCCAAACAAACAAACACACAAATCTTGGTTTTAAAGAACTCTTTCTGGGCTTCTGAACTGAAGAAGTCATCTATGGAATTTAGAAAAAACCTGGGACTGTTAGAAGGATTTTGGACATCACATGTATCCAGTACCTTCTTTATGGATAGGAAGGAAGTTCAAGCTGATGTGGAATTGCCATGTGCCCCAGTGACATGTAGAACAGAGTAGAGACTAAAATGGTTCTCCTGATCGCTGGTCCAGCACACGTTGATAAAATCAAACATATGAGTGACCTTATAAAGCACCAATATTCTGTTTCCCAACAACTATTTACTTATGATCTCTTTTTAAAAATCCAGTTTAATGTCCATAAGGACTTATGGACCACTATAATCTTACAAGAGTAATAAATGTGTTATATATCGTGTAGGCAATGCATTGTTTCATTTACAAAACCAGCAGAAACCTAATGCAAAAAAAGAAGGAGGAGGAGGATAAGAAGGTAGAAAGGAGAAGGAGGAAGAGAAAAATAAAAGTATAGGCTGGTTTCCTTTATAGAGAAGTAAAAATTCTAATAAAAATGTGAGCAAATGGTAGAATATAGCAATATTCCCCCACCATGCACTGATGGTTGAATATTAAACGTTTTATTAATTTAAATATCATATAGATGGATACAATACAAAAAGCTCATGAATAATAAATGCTGAAATAGCATTTATTTACTCTTGATTAAAATGTAGAAATCAAGAAAATGAGAAATAAGTGATTATAGTGAGTTCTAGCCAAGGGAATAGGAAGAGAAGTGAAGTGTCCCATTTCTGGGCTGAGGCCTGTAAGACACAGGTGCACTCCCTGCTCTGTTTTCACCTGCTGCTGGCTGGATTCCAGTGAAAATGAGGCTCCGGGGGATGGCAGAACCACACAATGGAAGGATGCTGGGTCCTTGAATTACCTCACAGAGAAGCTATGAGCAAAAAGCACATGCATTGATCAGGTTTATACACAAAGAGTCTACCTTTGTTACGATCGAGACATTATGCATTTTGGGTCAGCTTAGCCTACCCCTTTGCTATTCCAGCACACCAATTCTTTACTACAATAGTTACATGAGCCAATTCCTTATTCTGTCTATCTATCTATCTATCTATCTGTCTATCTATCTATCTATCTGCATCTTATTTGTTCTATTCTCTGGAGAACCCTGACTAATACAACCAGGATGTAGATGGCTACGAAGGGTAGCCCTAAAAAAGGGACAATTTTAATGTTCTGACAACAGAGTGGCTTAAAATAGCTCCCTCCCTTCCTCTGTCCCTTCTGCCATGATTACATACTTGCACTACCTTGGTCATGACAGAAGCTTGCATCACCCAGACTGGGAATCTGAGGGTCTAGATTGAAACTGGTGCCACAGCCTGACAGGTGATGAAATCCTTGCAATAGCTTTTCCGTGGAAAGCTACTAAGGAGATAGCATCACATTTTGTTAGGAGTACCACTGACTTCATATAGAGTCTGGTCAACATCCTTGACTTGCATCTCCCCAAAGCTTTCAGAAGGGAAAATAACTTTGTGAATACACCTCATTGTAATTAAGAAAAGACCAGGAAGTGTAATTTATACTCCTTTAATTTATTTAGATAGTAAAAATAGGACCTAAAGGTGTGATCACCTTTTTAAAAAAAATTGCTGCCTACAATTTGACTTAGTTCTAAACTTCCTATGTGTTGTGTTGTAAGTAAATCTATTAACACTTATTTGTGAGAGTAAGATTTATTATTTAATCATCACTGTACATCCAGGCAGGACTATGTCTTTGCCTTCCTGATCAACTTAAAGTTTTCTTGTTCCTGAAATCTCCTAGAAAATCATTTTATAAGCATAAATATTTTAATGTATCTCTAAAAATAATTTTTATAAAACAATCAGAATAAACTGATTATACCTTTAAAATTACCAAAAACTTCTTTGTCATCAAAAATCCAATTAGTGTACAAATTTATAATTGTCCCATGTATATTCTACACAAAGGGAACCTTGTATGAACCAATTTTCCCCCCACATGATAAAGCATCATCAAAATCTTTCTATGGTATTATATACTCTCTATAGTATTATATTTAATAGCTGACTAGTAATTCTCTGTATAATTACATTATAATTTATTTAACCAACATTATATTAATGGATATTTAAGTTTGTTTTGAACTTCTTTTTTTCTGTGAAGAATACCACATATGCTATTTATAATCATAGATGAAACATTGAGCAAATGCTTAATCATATCCTTAAGATATTGAAAGTGAAAGTGAAATAGCTAGATAAGAGGTTAGGAGTTCATAAGCTGTAAGTAATAGAGTGGCCTGAATATATGGTAAGAGGTTCATATGGGCTTGTTACTATTATGAAAGTAGAAGCCTGACATGGAGGTAGGGGGTTCCAGGGTTGGTTCCTGCTCCAATGAAGTCAGGCTCTTCCTTTAAAAAAAAATATTTTTTTATTGATTTCAGAGAGTAAGGGAGAGGCAGGGAGAGATAGAAACATCAATGATAAGAGAGAATCATTGATTGGCTGCCTCCTGCATACCCTCTACTGGGGATTGAGCCCGCAACCCAGTCATACACCTTTGACCAGAATCAAACCTGTGACCCTTCAGTCTGCAGGCCAATGCTCTATCCACTGAGCCAAGCTGGCTACGGCTCTTTTTTCTTTCTACTTCACCATCTTTAGTGTTTTGGTGATGTCTCCTGTGACAGGTAGTGACAGATGCTGCAGCTCAACCCATTATATACTCACATGGCAGAGCCCAGCAGGAAGGAAAGGGCCCTGGGCAAGGAACTTTCCCTTGCATTGTCCCCTCTGTTATTAAGGGCCAAAAGCTAACCAAAAACCTCCCAACAGACTTTGTCTTACATCACATTAGCCAGACCTGGCTCACCTGCCCATCCTAGGCCAGTCGTGGTAAAGGGGAGCGGAGTTGCTCTGACTGACTTACTTCAAGGACAAATCTTTGGGAGCTTGGCGCAAACTGCTCAAAGCAAGTCAGATTTCTTAAACAACGGACCAAGCAGATAGGTTAACAGCCTTCAACAGTGAATGCTGTTGGGGACTGTGTATAAAACCCAAATGTTCCTCAGCAGGAAACTTTATCAGTGCTCGGTGTCTGCTTTCTTATTTACCACTGCAAACAGAGTATTGGCATGTAGGAGCTGCTTACAAAGTATTAATTGAACAAAGTCCTTCTCAGGGCACCCACTTAAAAAATATTCAAAAGAACAGCTCAAGAGCTCACCCAGAATCCTGAAGTAGTGCTCAGATTCCTCCACAGCCTCTTGCACCACAGTCCTGCTCAAACCTCATCTCCAACTATTTATTGTGAAAATTTTCAAACATGTTAAAAAGTTGAAAGAATAATATAATCACTTCTCATGTACCTCAAATTCAATAACTGTTAATATATGGTCATACCTGCTTTATCTAAAAATGTATAGAATATTTACACATATTCTATATGATACTTTCGTTCTAACTACGTTATATACACCTCCTAAAATACTGACATTGTTCTACATACCTGCAAAACCATGATGTCATCCAAAACAATGAAGAATTCTTCAATATCTTCTAAGATTCAGCTATATTCAAATTTCTCCATTCATCTCCCAAATCCTATATAATAAAAGCCTGATATGCTAAGTGTCCGGTCTTCTAGTAGGCCATTCAACCAATCAAAGCGTAATATGCTAATGATGTGCTAAGGCCACTCAACCACTCACTATGATGTGCACTGATCACGAGGGGGAAGATGCTCCGACTTGTAGGTGAGCTTGCTGCTGGGGTCCAGCTGATTGGGACTGAGCGAGATGGGCCAGACATGCCCTGGAGCCCTCCCGTGTGCCCTCCCTGGCTGGCCAACCTCCCACATCCCTCCCCAGCCCTAATCATGCACCAGTGGGGTTCCTTGGTCTGGCCTGCACCCTCTCGCAATCTGGGGCCCCTCGGGGGATATCGGAGAGCCAGTTTCGGCTAGATCCCACAGGCCAGGCTGAGGGACCCCACTGGTGCATGAATTAGTGCACCGAGCCTCTAGTCCTATCTAATAAAGAGGAAATATGCTAATTGATCCTCATGCTGTCACAAAGATGGCGGATCCCACAGCCAATAAGGAGGGAATATGCTAATTGATTGCCCAGCCCTCAAAGGTGGCACCCACAGCCACAAGATGGAGGCACCCAGTCCCCTCAGCCCCGCTGGGGCGGCAGGCACAGCAGCAGAGGTGTCATGGGGGCGTTGCCTTCCCCTGATTGCCAGGTCGCCTCTCGCCCTGAGGGCTCCCAGACTGTGAGAGGAGGTGGGCCGGGCTGAGGGCCCCCCCTCCAGTGCATGAATTTTCATGCACCGGGCCTCTAGTCCTATCTAATAATAGAGAAACATGGTAATTGACCATACCTTCGCTATGTCTCCCATTGGCTAATCAGCGTGATATGCAAAGTAACTGCCAACAAAGATGGCGGCTAATTTGCATACTGCAGACAGGGCGGGACACCAGGAGCCTCCATCTAGGCCCCCGTGTGTGATCCCAGGAGCTACCAGAAAGCCAGGCCGCAGGCAAGGTGACCCCCCAGACCCAGGAGCCACCTTGCCTGGGCCTTGATCGTGATCATGATCAGAAAGCTGGGGCGCAGGCAAGGCTGCCCCCTGGAACCCAGGAGCCCATTGGCGAGGTCTGCAGGCGAAGCAGTGATCAAGCTATGAGAGGGAGGGTGGGGTGTGGAAGGAGCTACAGGAGCAGCTCTGGCCGGAGACTGAAGACTCCCGCTGGAGCAAGGAGCAAAGACTGAAGGCTCCAGCCGCAGTGAAGACTGTGTCCAGAGCGAAGATGGAAGGCGGTGGCCAGAGTGAAGTTCTGGGTCCCGGGTGCCAGAGGAAAACTGGCAGCCAGGGGAAAGAAGGCCTATTACACAAATCTTCGTGCAACGGGCCTCTAATATATATATATAATATTGAATTGTGTTTCTGTGTCTCTCTAATCACTTTTATGACAGAATAGTCCCCCACTATTTTTTTTCCACAGTAGTAACCTTTTGAAGATACCAGGCCAGTTGTCTTATAAAATGTTCCATATTCTAGATCTGTCTGATTATTTTTTGAGGTGTCATTTAACTTATTTTCTAGCATCAGTAATGATAGATTTGGTAAATTTGATACTTCAAGAATAGAGTCCATTCTATAAGGAACCATCAATACAAATTTGCATATATATAATAGACCTTACATGCTTATAAATAATGGACTCTCTCTACATAATTATAAAAACAGTCTATAATGCTAATATTTGAGAATAACAGAATGGATTATAGCAAAACAGAAAAATAAATGACTTAAAAGTCAATACTAGAGAGCTTCACCATGCCACAGTGATATTCCCCACTGGCAATCTTTTTTCTTAGATACCATTATTCTTGTATTGTATGACCATGAACTCTATTTTTTTTTTTCTCAGTTCAAGAGTTCTCACTGAAAACTTGAAATTCTCACTAGAAAAATAAAAACTTACGTTGCTTTATTGTGCAGAGCCATCTTTTCCTTCTAGGCCATCATGAGGGGATTTTACTTTTTTCAACCAAAGTATTGCCCTAAACAAGAATGTCATTCATTCCAATGCTCCATTCATGATGAAGTGGCCCCAGGAGATTTAAAATTCCAGTTAAAAATATTACAACCATTTTGAATAATTAATATAGGCATATGTTTAAAAATTTTAAATGTACAAAAGAGCTTAAATATAAAATAAGCCTCCCTCCAAATCCTGTCTCTGAGTTTATTTCCCCAGATGCAACTATAGTTACTATTTTTAATGTATCTTTTCTAAGATATTTTATGTATATGCAAATATATTTAAAATCTTAATTTTATACATAAATATAGTTTACTATTCATCCTTCTCTATATTTTGCTATTTGTTTTTGTTTGTTAATCCTCACCCAAGGATATTTTTCCCATTGATTTTTAGAAAGATTGGAAGAGAGAGGGAAAGACAGAGAAATATCGATATGCAAGAGCTCCGATAAGGGACTGGGCCTGGGAGAAGCCTGTAACCTAGGTACGTGCCCTTGACAGGATCAAACCCGGGACCCTTCTGTCCGCAAGCTGATGCTCTACCCACTGAGCCAAACCAGCTAGGGCTCTTGCTATTTGTTTTTGTTGTTGTTGTTATTATGGATTGTTCCATATGTGCACAAATAGAGCTATTTTTCTATTTTTAGTGACTGCATAGTATTCTATTCTATTGTTTGTATGTACAGTAATTTTAAAAAATATGTCTTTATTGATTTTTAGAGATAAAGGGAGAGAGAGAGAGAGAAAGATTGATATAGAAGAAAAACATTGATTGGTTGCACCCTGACAGGGGTGGAACCAAACCTGAAACCTGGGCATGTGCCTTGACTGAGAATGGAACCAGTAACCTTTAAGTACATGGGACGATGCTCAAGCAACTGACCCACACCAGCCAGGGCTGTACGTATAGTAATTTAATGAATTCTCTATTGATTATGTTATTTGTGATCTTTTACTATTGTTACAAAGAGTGCTTTACTGAATATCCCTGTATATATATCTTTGCCAGGTTATGTTGGGAGACAATTCTCCATGGGTCTCTCACATTTCTGCATGTCTTGTGAGCAAAGGCATCAGTTTTTGTTTCAGATGATCTTTTCAAGGATATTTGTGTAGTAAGCAGCTTGGAGACAGAGAACAATAGTGTTTCCTTCTGGGGCAAATCCCAGGTTGTTTATTGTCCAGGAGAATAAAGGTAATATCTTCCTCCGGAGTGATGGCTAGGTAGTCTTACTGTCTATTGTAAATGAATTGGATTCCCTTAGCTTAGGATTCAACTCCGGTAATACACATGTACATACACATGTACATACTACTAGTGCACATGTACATACTACTTGGCAGTCACTTTGTAGCCTCATGAGAACTAGGGTTTGGGGAATGAGTGGAAATGCTGATTCAATGGCAACTGCTATTAGTATGAGTAATAAACTGTCATTTGTCATTGACCCAAGATTTTGTGCTAGGCATCTAAGTAACTGTGTCAGGCTAACTTGTTAGCTTTCAAGGGAAAAATCTCAGATCTGTCATTGATTTTGACAGTTTTGATGATGAAGATGGGATGCTGACAGAGATTTGGCCTTCTAGAATGGAAAAGATGGCCTCATGGGCTGAGTAACAGGATTTGATAGTAGTCTATGGGATTGATAGAAACATGGAGGAGGAAAATTGTTGAGCTTGGTTTATGGACATATCAGCTCAGGATGTAGGTGCAAGCCAAAAAGGGCCTGCAGCTATTCCACAGACAGTTAGGAGTGGCCTAAAAGGCAGTAAGTAATGAGGCATAATCACCCAATGGCAAAACTTTGGGTGTTGAACCTGGTTGCCTACTTTGTGCTGAAGGAAAAATGACTGGATGTTAAAATATTTGTTGACTCAAAGTGGTAAATGGCTTGGCTAGCTAATCAGGGCCCTGAAAGGAGAGAGATTGGAAGACTAGGGACCAGGAAGTTTGGGGTAGGGATGTGAAGATGGACATGGAAAATTGGAATGGAATGTGAAGATAGTTTTTATCACATGTTAACACCCACCAGGGAACATCCAAAATGGAAGAGGTATTAATGACTTGGCCAGTTGACATAATTGGCACATGACCAGGGTGGCCATGGGAGGAGAGATGAAGGATGCGATGGGACCTTCATTATGGACTCCCTCTTACCAAGACTGATGTAGCCTCTGTGACTGGCAAATGGTCAACCTGCCAGCAACAGAAACCAATGCTGAACCCTTGATTGTGACTATACCTGAGGTGGACCAACCGGCCTTTGGTGGTCAGTTTACTACATGGGACCCCTCTATCATGGAAGGGCTGGAGGTTTGTTCTAATAGGAATAGACATGCATTCCAGGTATGGATTTGCCTTTTGCTCTTGCAGGACTTCAAGTAGCATTACTATTTGATGGTCCTAGGGTGCCTGGGTATTCCTATGAACATTTGTGTCCAATTTTTGTATAAATATAATTTTTTTTTCCATTGCACCAACAGGGGCGATGTCTGGCAAGAGATTAAATAGTTGTGTCTTGCTTGAGGTTTGAAGACAACACAATTTGGTTAAAAATTTATCAGACATGAACAGCAAGTTAGAAGGACATGAGGTCTCCTGCCCATCTCCAAAGCTGTGCTTCACTTCTGCTAGCAGACCTTGGCCAGCCACATTCCCGCCAACAATCACTTGATGTTTTGACTTGAGACAGAGACATTCATTCGTGCTTACGCCTGACCACTATGATTTGTCTGCTGTGGTTCCGAAATGATTAATGTCATTTACTCCACTGTGGAAAATCCCAGGAGACTCACAGATCAGAAGCCTGAAGAAAAGCATGTGGGAGGCCACTAACAATTTGTGCAAAAGGGAAAAATATTATTCCCAGCAGACAGTACCTCCCTGGGGCTGTGGACTCAGGCCACTTCTCAGAGCTCCAGCATTGTGGTGTAATGGGAACATGTCATGCACAAACATGAACCTGATTGGCAAAATTTGGAGGCCAAGGCATATTTTCCTATGCTGCCTCCATGTGCTGTGGGTGCTGTCTTTGCCATCCGAGATCCACATTTGCTCACATCCTAGCACGGTGTTTATCTAGCACAGTAGGTGTTTGATAGATAGTCACAGGAGGAAGTCTTTCGACAAATATTTATTGAGCCCCATATATGTTCTATATGCTGGGGATTTAGTAGTGAACAAAATGGACAAAAATGAGTCATTCATTTTATGACCCCTGGTAAATGACCTCCCTGACACACTTTCTTCCTCTCTGGTATATTCCATAATCTTTCTGTATTTATATAAATTAATTTGGCTTTCTTTCTCTCAAGGAAAAAACAAACAAACTAGAACCCCCTGTGGAGGCCATGCTTGTTCAGGTCAATAACCATATATTAAGAGTCTGTCTTCTGACCTTTGCACTCATCTGTCAAAACTCCAACCTGGTTGAATCCAATGATCTACCTCCTTGGTACTTGAACTGAATTAGTGAATGTTGTTGGAGAAACTCACTCCATACACTGACTGACTTCACAATAAATCACATACCTTAATTGAGAGCTAAGCTCCACATAGAAATGCTATTTTATGTCCTTACCAGGCTTCCCATTATCCAAGGTATCTACCCCACTCTTTCATTCTCTTTTGCTGATTCCTGCACTTCTGACTTCCCCCCACAGATAATTATAAGATGACTTTTAGGGACACATGATCCATTTTTATAATACATTAAGAAGAGTCTTGAAGAAACTAACACTTAATCCTTGTTCAATTCTGTTTTCCTCTGTCTTTTGCTTAGGGCTATAAAAATATGCTATCTTCTTGATTTATATTTTTGAAGTTTTTTTTTCCCCATTAGCTTTAAGGTTAACTTAAAATATATATATATATTTTATTGATTTTTTACAGAGAGGAAGAGAGAAGGATAGAGAGTTAGAAACATCAATGAGAGAGAAACATTGATCAGCTGCCTCCTGCACACCCTCTACTGGGGATGTGCCTGCAACCAAGGTACATGCCCATGATCAGAATCGAACCCAGTACCTTTCAGTCCGTGACCCGTCGCTCTATCCACTGAGCCAAACCGGTTAGGGCTAAGGTTAACTTTTAATAACCCCTCAAAGACATTACTATTTTTCAACAATGACCTTTAAAAATAAATTAGAGCCTGGACAGTGTAGCTCAGTGGTTGGGCATAGAGCTATGAACCAGGAGATCATGGTTTGATTCCTGTTCAGGACAATGCCCAGGTGTTGGCTCGATTCCCCAGTAGGGGATCATTGATGTTTCTCTCTTTCTTTCCCTCTCCCTTCCTCTCTCTGAAATTAAAAAAAAAAAATTTAGAAACAAAATGATAAAATGCAGTGATTGTGGATCTTGAGTTCTTTCAGACCTGTGCTTGAATTCTAGTTCTGCTGTGTAACCCTGGGCAAGATATTTAATGTCTCAGTTTCCCAAATTGTACAAATAATTACAATAATACTTGTATTACATTGTTATGAAAACTATACAAGCTAATGTTTATGAGTACATCTAAGTCTAGCGACTAATAAGAAGGAAGGAAAAAAAAAAGGAAGGAAAAAAAGAAAGAAAATAAAGGAATAAAGGAAGAAATAAGTAAAGAGCAAGGCTATAGTGAGAAATTAATTACATGGGTGACAAATCAAACAGAGAAGAGGAGAGAAGAGAAGAGAAGGGAAGGGAAGAGAAGAGAAATCTGGGGTTCCAGTACTTCAGGGTGTGATATCAGGAACCTCAGTGTGACTCACCTGCAACGTCATCCTTCAGGGGCACATTAAATAAGGTTTTCCAGTTACTCTTTGACCTGCAGGATGATAAATCCTTCTGGAAAATCCAGCAAGAGGTTGATATATGCCAGAGAAGGGAGGAAACCTTGTGTAAGGGTAGCATAATAATGAGCAGGGACACCTTGGGCGTAGACCTCCTGGAAAAAGGAATATGAGCCCAGGCAAAGCCATGGTTATTTTGATAACCAAGAATACACTACAACTCAATCAGGAAAAAGTGTAACCCTGAGTTTCATGGAGACAAACATTTCTTAGAAGACAAAACGGCAGCAGGATCTGAATAAAGATGCTGAAAGAGTTCATTAAAACACTGCCTCCCCTTAATGATCAATTTAAAGTGAGATATAAAGCAATAGAGTATAATCAGTATAATGTTTCTAAGGGAATCATTATATTGTCCCATTAAAACATTAATAAGAAGGTATGTTACCACTGACTTATTATATATATCTTTATTGTTCAGATTATTACAGTTGTTCCTCTTTTCTCTCCCCATAGCTCCCTTCCACCTGGTTCCCACCCCACCCCATGCCCTTATCCCCCCGAGAATTGTCAGTCCACTCCCTTTCTATGCCCCTGATTCTATTCTATTTACAGTTTATTCTGTTCATCAGATTTTTTATTCACTTGATTTTAGATTCACTTGTTGATAGATATGTATTTGTTGTCACTTTGTTGTATCATAATTTGTATCTTTACCTTTTTCTCTTCTTCCTCTTCTTAAAGGATACCTTTCAGCATTTCATATAATACTGGTTTGGTGGTGATGAACTCCTTTAGCTTTTTCTTATCTGTGAAGCTCTTTATCTGACCTTCACTTCTGAATGATAGCTTTGCTGGATAAAGTACTCTTGGTTGTAGGTTCTTGGTATTCATCACTTTGAATATTCCTTGCCACTCCCTTCTGGCCTGCAAAGTTTCTGTTGAGAAATCAGCTGACAGTCGTATGGGTACTCCCTTATAGGTAAATGATTTTCTTTCTCTTGCTGCTTTTAGGATTCTCTCTTTGTCTTTTGCTCTTGGCATTTTAATTATGATGTGTCTTGGTGTGGTCCTCTTTGGATTCCTTTTGTTTGGGCTTCTATGCGCTTCCTGGGCTTGGAAGTCATTTCTTTCACCAGGTAGGGAAGTTTTTTTTATTACTTCTTCAAATAGGTTTTCAATATCTTGCTCTCTCTCTTCTTCTGGCACCCCTATAACTCGGATGTTGGTACGCTTGAAGCTGTCCCAGAGGCTCCTTACACTATCTTCGTATTTTTGGATTCTTTTTTCATTTTGCTTTTCCGGTTGGGTGTTTTTTGCTTCTTTGTATTTCAAATCTTTGACTTGATTCTTGCGATCCTCTGGTCTGCTGTTTGGAGTCTGTATAATATTCTTTATTTCAGTCAGTGTATGCTTAATTTCTAGTTGGTTCTTTATCACAACATCGAGGATCTCACTAGATTTCTTGAAGATCTCACTACATTTATCAGCGGTCTCACCAGTCTTTTCGAGGGCCTTATTAAATTTATCGGCGGCTTCTAGACAGTTCTTTAAAGACCTTAAAAGTGTGGTTTTGAACTCTATATCCAGCAGATTGTTTTCCTCCATTTCTGTCATTTGTGTCCTGTTTCTTTGTCTCGGCATTTTTTTATGCTTCGCTGTGTCGATAGAGTGCCTTTCTGTGCTAAGTGTCCCAATTACCTGAGGTAGACACTCTTGGTGCACCCCCTTGTGGGCTTTGTGCACAGTCTTGTTGTAATTAAGCCTTGATTGTTGTAGTTATCACTGGGAGAAATTGACCTCCAGGCCAATTGGCTGTGAGAATCAGCTGTGTCTGCAGTGGGAGAAATTCTGTGCTGGAGACACCCCTCTGGGGCAAGACTTGCTTCAATGGGGCTTTGGTGCTCACTGAGTCTGACCCCTGAGTGTGTCTTTTATGGTTCCATGGAGCTGCAAACTGGATGGTCCCACTCTGACCTCTGGGTCTCCTGGCTCCTGGATCTCTAGGGAGTTGCTAATCTAGCCTTTGTCTGCGGCTATCCAGCAAAAGCCTCCCAGCAGGGCTTGGACGGGGCAGGTCCCACGGGATCAACAGGGCGGGGCTAGCAGTTATGGCTGCTCTCAGTCTTGCCCTCAAAGGCTCTGCTTCTCAGTGTCCCGGTAATCGCTGCAAGCCCCTCCGAGAGAAAGCTGCCCTCGGGTTCTGACTGATGCCAGACAGTCCTGCTTCTCCCGTATGAGTCTGGGTCCCTAGAGACTCGCCCAGAACTGGAGCTCAGAGCCTGAGACTCCCTCCCAATTGAAAACGACAACCACGCTCTCAGCTGCCAGCCCGCTCCACATGCACTCCGCACCTTAGTATTTTCCTTCCGCACTGCGCCTCCTCTGAGTCTCGGTATGCTTTTCTCTTTCCTTCTAGTTGTAGAATTTCCACTCAGCCAGCCTTCCTGTGGTTCTGGATGATGTCCTTTCCGTCTTTTAGTTGTATTTTTGAAATGGTTGTTCGAGGCAGCAAGCTCCGGTGTTTACCTATGCCGCCATCTTGGTTCTCTCCTGTATAATATTCTTTATTTCAGTCAGTGTATGCTTAATTTCTAATTGGTCCTTTTTTATATCCTTGAGGGTCTCACTATATTTCTCGGAGGTTTCTAGAAGATTCTTGAGTAACCTTATAACCATGGTTTTGAACTCTATATCCAGTAGTTTGCTCTCCTCCATTTCTTTCATTTGTGACATGTTTCTTTGTCTCTGAATTTTGGCTGCTTCCCTGTGTTGATAGAGTGGGTTTGTGTGGTAGGTGTCCTATAGGGCCCAGTGGCTCAGCCTCCCCAATTACCTGAGGTGGACACTCTTGGTGCACCCCTTTGTGGGCTTTGTGCACAGTCTTATTGTAGTTAAGCCTTGATTGTTGTAGGTATCACTGGGAGGAATTGACCTCTAGGCCAATTGGCTGTGAGAATCAGCTGTGTCTACGGTGGGAGAATTTCTGTGCTGAAGACACCCTTATGAGGAAAGACTTGCTTCAGTGGAGCTTTGGTGCTCACTGAGTCTGCCCCCTGAGTGTGTCCCTTATGGATCTGAGGAGTTGTAATTGGATTATCCCACTCTGACCACTGGGTACACTGGCTCTTGGATCTCTAAGGAGGTGCTAATTTAGCCTCTGCCTGAGGCTACCCAGCAGGAGCTACAAAGAGATCTGCAGATTCTCCTTCCTTGTTTGGGGTTTGGAGGTGCCCAAATGAGGCCCAGCTGTGAAGCAATCCAAGCTGCTGTGGGGCCTTGGGCCTTCTCTTGGAAGTTCTGGGTCTGTCTGGCCCAGCTGCAGTTTGTTAGGTAATTTTCAGATTGCAAAGGGCCAGGGCATTCATATGCAAAAGCCTCTGCCGCAGCTTGGGTGGGGCGGGGTCTCAGGGGATCAACAGGGCGGAGCAAGCAGCTATGGCTGATCCTCAGCCCTGCCCTAAGGGGCCCCGCGTCTCAGTGTCCCGGTAATTCAGTGGTTCCCAAACTTATTTGGCCTACCGCCCCCTTTCCAGAAAAAATATTACTCAGCGCCCCCTGGAAATTAATTTTTTTTAAATTTTAATAGCAATTAAACAGAAAGATATATGTATTAATGTTTCTACCTTTTTCGTAAAAGATAGTAAAGAAAGGTGTAAATTAGAAACATTGAAGTTTGAAATTATGAAACTATTTATTGAACTCAGAATAGAAAGGTAATACAAAAAAAGTTAAAACAAATGCACCTGTGGCCATCACCGCCCCCCCTGGATCGCTGCAGCGCCCACCAGGGGGCGGTAGCGCCCACTTTGGGAATCACTGCGGTAATTGCTGCAAGCACCTTTGAGAGAAAGCCGCCCTCAAGTTTTTCCGAGTTCTGCCCGCTGCCAGACAGTCCAGTTTCTCCCCGTATGAGTCTAGGTCCCCAGAGACTCACCCGGAACTGGAGTTCAGAGCAGTCGGGGGCTTGTGACTCCCTCCCAATTCAAAAAGACAGCCGCGTCCTCAGTTGCCAGCCCTTTCTGCGTGCGCCTCCGTACCTCTGCACTTTACTTCCGCACCTCCTCTGAGTCTCAGTGTGCTTTTCTCTTTCCTTCTAGTTGTAGAATTTCCACTCAGCCAGCCGTCCTGTAGTTCTGGATGATGTCCCTTTTGTCTTTTAGTTGTATTTTTGAATTTGTTGTGGGAGGCCGCGATTTCCGGTGTTTACCTATGCTGCCATCTTGGTTTTTTCCTAGTTGTATTTTTGATGTGGTTGTGTGAGGCAGCAAGTACAAGTGTGTACCTATGCTGCCATCTTGGTTCCTCCTCTACCACTGACTTATTTAACAGTGTATTTGTGTAGCACAGCCAAGAGAGATGTACACATTCATCAGTGGTTATCATCAAGATGTAAATATGCACACATCTTTATATCTGTATAATTCCTTTCTTGACCTTCTTTCTGCCCCTCAGCTGCCAACCCAATGAACAAGTCCTGATACATACTAGTACTGTATACATATATCTCAAAAGTGGCTTAACAATTCCATGTCTAAGGTGCTTATTTTCTATTAATTATAATAAAGACTCTGCTCCAGAGGTAGACTAACAAAAGTCCTTCCTATAAACTAATAAAAGGACATTTATAAAGGGGTTATTTTACTACCTCTGCTTTGAATACACTATGGGCACTTAGAACTTGTTTTTAAATAGATACCAATGTTAACTAAAATGCCCACTTCGAATAGTCTGAATTTGTTTAAAAACTTATGGTCATAGACCCACCCCCTCACTCCCCTTGTGACAGTCAGTATACTGTTCCAAGAGATTAAGTTGAAAAAATTCATCCTCGAAAGGTAATCATGCCTAGTGAATAAACAGGAAAAAAATACTAAGGTGTTTTTTTTTAAACCTTTTAACACAGGTTGTGCAATTTAAATATCTAAAAAGACTAGATGTTTCAGATAAAGACCTAAGATAAGGACCACAGTAGCATGAAACAAACTTCATGCATGTCATGTAACAAAAGCTGAATCCTGAAAGTGTCTTCTAGGTAGGACCATTCTGGCCTAGAACCCTTCTGCTATCAACCAGTGGGCACCTGGGCAATGCCCAGAGAGGATTTTAACAATGTCTACAAGTCATTTTTTAGAAAAGCCTTTCCTGTGAATTTTAACACAAAATGTACAAAATAGCTTACTAACTCTACTTTTGTCAAGCACTGGCAAAATCTTTAGCATCTAGACATACTAGAAGCTATAAAGTTAGGACTCACTTGTCCATGATGTACATTTTATGCACAGCAAAAAAACCACCCCGACTGCCGCAATCTTTCTGCAGCAAGGGTTCAGGAATCTGGAGACATAAATGGATAGAGACTAGACAAGAAATATAAATTTGGAAGGCATGGGGAACCAGGTGGAAACCAGCTCTCTAGTGAAGTGGCTCCCAGAATCTCCGGACCCACAGCATTTTAATCACATTTTGCCCTTTAGCAAAAACAGATATACATATCAAAGATAAGGTTGGGTAAACAATAAAGGACTATCAGGTTAGGGGAATTGCCCTCAGTTGTTCAGCAGCAGGTAATAATATGCAGATCTTCAGCCCTGCTGAAGCCCCAAGGTCCATCAGCCTTCTGATGAACTTCTTGCATAATTATGACCTGCTGGAATTTGCCTCCTTCACCCAACAGCCCAAAATGCACCCAACAACCCAAAATGACCTACGGGACAGCAGGTAATCTTGGCTCACTATAGTCACACTGGCATAGAACCCTGTGCACGTCCCTCTCACCCATCTTCTCTCAAACCAGGGCACAACGCAATGTGCCCTTTTAAAGAGGCCATTTAGCCATTCCATTTCCAAAAGAGAATTTTTTTTTTTTTGGATTTTAACAAAAAGACATTTACAAAATGTGTTAGTTTACTACCTCTACTTGTAACATTTATTGGGTACTTTAGAACATCAGGAAAGATTAGATATGTCAAGAAAGTACTTGCTATGATCAAAAAAATATGTATTAGTGAAGAATAAAATGTGCACCCAGAACAATGGTTGTAATATGAAAATGTCTTCTAAATATGACCAATCTAACATAAAACCCTTCTTCTTTTTAAAAATTATCTTTATTGTTGAAAGTATTACAGATGCCCCATTTTTGCCCCTTTAACACCCTTCACCCCACATCCACCCTAGAACCCTTCTTCTGAACTTGAATTTAGCTGTAGCCTAAATTTGGGGGTTTTCACAGATCACCTAGAACTCATTCATGAACCCAGAGGATCACAAAATCTGGATTAAGAATCCCTCTACTAAATGACTTTTTAAAAAAAAAAACTGTTGAAATATTTTTCTCTTTTATTTTTTAAAAAAATATGTTTTTATTGGTTTCAGAGAGAGGAAGAGAGAGAGAGAGAGAGAGAGAGAGAGAGAGAGAGAGAGAGAGTTAGAAACATCAATGATGAGAGAAAATCATTTATTGGTTGCCTCCTGCCCCCCCCTCCCCCCAGGGATCAAGCCTGCAATCTAGGCATGTGCCCTGCCTGGGAATCAAACTGTGACCTTCTGGTTCATAGGTTGATGCTCAACCACTGAGCCACACTGGCTGGGCTCTACTAACAATTTTTATGTGCTTCTCACTGACCTCATAATTGATTCACTAAAGGAGAGAAGGCCTTTAGTTAACTCTTTTAATGCTTTCCAAGTGGGGCTCTGCTTTGGAGAAGTGCATTTCCAGTTATTGAACTGCTATTAGCCCTGCATCTCCTCCCGGGAGAGGAAAGTGTTTGACTCCCAAGGTTCCTGGCATTTTTGAAAGAACTCCAAGTCACAGCCAGCTTTACTTTGGCAAGTCATTCCTTCCCTTTCTTCCTTCTTTCCTTTCCCATGGAACCTATTCCTTCCATCTGTCTTTCAAATTCTGCTTTACGAATAGCAATTCAAGTTTTATTTTCTTCTTGAATGCACGCTCTCTGGAAAAGAGGCTTTTCACCAAGAATGTGGTGTCTGATCGCTATCTTGCCAGTGGGTTAAACAAAGATCTCTATGCTGGGCAAAATTTTTACAAACCCACTCACACATGCCTGCTCTCCTCAAACTTGACTAAAACCAACAACATATTCATGAGAGTATAAGGGCTGAAAAAATTCTTTCCCAAACAATTGAGAAATAAGTGTGACATAATTTGATAAAACTATTCCTATTTTGCTTCTGTCCCCCCACCCCCACCCCTCTGGAATGCACTAATACAGATAGACAGATGCCTCTATTCAGGTTATTTATCACCCAATGTGATGTTTGAAACACTGTTAGTAATTTATATGTGCTGAGAACTTTCACAAAGCGATGAGCATAAATATTAACTGCCCACCCCCTGTCTGCAGAGTGGCATATAAGAAACTAGAAATTGGAAACAGCCTAAGTGCCCATTAGCAGATGAGTGGATTAGAAAACTGTGGTACATCTACACAATGGAATACTATGCTGCTGTAAAAAAGAAGGAATTCTTACCATTTGCAATAGCATGGAGGGAATTGGAGAGCATTATGCTAAGTGAAATAAGCCAGTCAATGAAAAAAAATACCACATGATCTCACTCATTTATGGATAATAAAGACCATTATAAACTGATGAACAAAAAAATAGATACAGAGGCAGAGCAGCATCGAACAGACTGTCAAACTACAGCAGGAAGGCCGGGGAGGGTTGTGGGGCAGGTAAGAGATCAACCGAAGGACGTGTATGCATGTATATAAGCATAACCAATGGACACAAGACACTGGGGGGTAGGGGAGGCCGGGGGAAGGTCAAGGGGGAAAAAAATAAAAAAGGAGACATATGTAATACTCTTTGTAATCCTTTAAGCAATAAAACAAAATTTTAAAAAAAAGAAACTAGGAAGATCTTAGTTTTTCTTTCAACATTTTCTTTAAGGGCATAGTGGACAATTACTCTCATCTGGGCTCCCTAATGCCACAAAAAATCAATAGGAAAGAGACATGCACACAATTAGCACTTAGAGTGTCACAGAGCCGGCCTGATGGGCAGGACCCAGTAAAGGTCTCAGATGGCACTTCTCCCGAGAACCATCAGTGGAGCTGAAAATGTCCAGAACATGCCCCCCACCAGAATCTCTGGAGGGTAGGGCTCATGTACCAGTAAATATTTTTCAAGTTGTCCAGGTATTCCAATATGCTGGCCAGATTGATAACTACAGTTTGATGCAAATGTATAATTCATTAAATAGCTTTCAAGTGTCAGATGTTGTTATGGACTGATTGTTTTGTGCCCCCTCCCCAATTTCATCTGTTGAAACCCTGATCCCCAAAGTGATGGTATTAGGTGGGGCCTATGGGGGATGGTGAGGTCATGAGGGTGCAGCCCTGGTGAATGGGATTAGCGCCCTTATAAAAGAGACCCCAGAGAGCTCCCTCACCCCTTCCACCATGTGAGGGCACAGCAAAAACATAGTCTCATCTATGGAACAGGAAGTAGGCTCTCGCCAGACATCAAATCTGCCGGTACCTTGGTCTTGGACTTCTAGCCTCCAAGTGAGAAATAAATGTCTATTGTTTAAGCCCCCTCAGTCTGTGGTATAGCAGCCCAAAAGACTCAGACAAATACAGAGCATAGAAAGATGGAGAAATTGTACCAGCACTTGAAGGGGACACAGTCTGGGGGCTTCACAGTCAATAATGGGAAGAGCTCTGTGCATTTGGTCCCTGACTCTCTCCTGTTTCTCATATGCTTGGAGACCACGTGACCTCCTTCTCTAAAAAAAGGTTGTTGTGTGCTCAAACTTTGTTAGAAACAAAACAACCAGGACTTCTGCATGCCACACAACCATTGTACATTTCCATAGGGAATCTTGGTGGCTCTTAAATTTTCCGTGCCACTGCTCTTCTGTATATATCAATATAACCAGTCAAGATTTGGAAGTGGCTACTTTAAAATCATCGCGATTCATCCCTATACTGAACTCCTCAGAGGGCATTCATAACAGAGCAGTGTCTGACCACAAGCCCCATCATCCCTGCAAATAGCACATATTTTGAAGGATAGCTGGCATTTGCTGCTCTGATGCAAGGTGCTGAGTGCAGCCCAAGTAAGTCATCTACCAGCTGGACATCTGTTTCAGGAGCCAGCTGCTGCCTATTGAGGACAAGGGAGAGTGGAATCGATGGGACCCATAATGATCCAGGAGTACCGTAAGCATCGTGTATGCCTGGTCTGGAAGATGAAGCAGAGGGGCCGGGTAGAGGCTCCTGGTGGGCACAGCTTGGGGCAATAGCCCTGAATTACTGTGTCTCAGGTACTTCTGTCTTTGCAGCTGAGGTACACTTTTGGTGGGATCTAAGGGTAACTACAAGGTAACGATTATAATATAGGCTGCAAATAAGAGTCTCTTCATTATAATGAAAAATTTGATTGAATTTGAAATCCTTTTGCCTTAGCACAAGAAATCTCCTTTACTACTCTCCCCCTCTGTCAGTAATCTGTCAGTAATCTCCACCTATTGGACTTCTTTCTTCTTTGGAACCTTCCCTCTGCCTAGAATGCTTTCAGTTACTAGTGAAAGAGAAGGCAGAGGTATGTTTTTAGTGTATAAATTCAATTGTGGTTTAAAATCAGTATTTTAATTTTTCATCCACCTAAGTATGAATAAAATTTCTTGAGGATGGTGAAAAGTAAAAAAATAAAATAATTGCATGTTAATAATAATCAACAACTGGTGCTCGCTTTGGCAGCACGTGTACTAAAATTGAAATGATACAGAGAAGATCAGCATGGCTCCTGAGCAAGGATGACACACAGATTCATGAAGCGTTCTACATTTTTGTTGGGAGACTGGGTGAAAAAGGTGAAAGGATTGAAAATTACAGATGTGTAGTTACAAAACAGTCATGGGGATGTCAAGTACAGCATAGGAAATATAGTCAACAATTTTGTAACAGTTATGTATGGTGCCTGCTGGGTACTGGAAATATCAGGAGGAACACTTTGTAAAGTATATGATTGCCTAACCACTATGCTGTACACTTGAAACTAATGCAAAAGAATATTGAATATAAACTGATTGAAAAACATTTTAAATAAAGAATGAGCTTTAATATTAAAAACACCAACAACTGGACAATTTTTATGATTTTACAAAATACCTTCATATAGCAGTAGTCCTCAATTAGAGGCAATGTCTCCTACCCCCACTCCACCCCACCAGAGGATTTGGCATTATCTGGAGTCATTGTTGGTCATACCAGCTTGGGAGAGTGTTGCTGTAATGGGTAAAGGCTAGGAATGCTGCTAAACATCCTACAATGCACAGGACAGCCCCTACAACAAAGAATTATCTGGCTTAAATGTCAATAATGCTGAGGTTGAGATGCCCTGATACAGAGGATCTCATTTAAATTTTTTCAATGATGACATGAGTCAGATATTATTAAAATTCATTTACCAATAAAAGATCCTGAGGATCAGGGGTGATGAGTTATTTGTTCAAGATCACAAATCACAAAACCAGGCATCTCTGGCTAAGTCTGTTTCTTTTCTTTGTTTGTCCCACCTGCCACCCCTCTTCCCTCTAGTTTAATTGAGGTATAATTGAAAAATAAAAATTGTGTATATTTAAGGTTACCAGGTGATGTTTGATATATGTATATATTGTGAAATGATTATCAAAGTCAAACTAATTAACACATCTATCACCTCACATAGTTATTTTCTTTTATATTTTTGTGATGAGATCACTTAAGGTCCATTCTCTTAGCAAATTTCAAGTATATGATAAACATTGTTAACTATAGTCACCATGCTGTACATTAGCGCTCCAGAAATTTTTCATCCTGCATAATTAAAACTTTGTATCCTCTGACCAATACCTCCTATTTCCTCTTTCCCCCATCCCCTAGCAATTATCATATTAATCTCTATTTCTATGAGTTTGACTGTTAAATATTTCACATGTGAATGAGATCATACAATATTTGTCTTGTTTTATCTGGTTTATTTCAATTAGCATAATCTCCAGATTCATTCATGTTGTTGTAAATGGCAGGATTTCCTTCTTTTTTTATGGCTAAATATTATTCCACTAGAAGCCCAGTGCACAAAAATTTGTGCACTGGTGGGGGGGGGGTGTCCCTCAGGGACCCCTCGGGAGATAACCACCTGCTGGCTTAGCCCGCTCCCCTGGTGGCAGATGACACGCCCAATCCTGTGGTGTCTGCCCCGCCCACCCCGCCCCGCACATGGCAGGGCCAGATCCCGGGCTGGGGCAGGCAGCAGCTGGGGATCGCGCTGCCGCCCACCCTGGGCCACACACAGCAGGCCCGAATCCCGCACTGGGGCAGGCCGGCAGCTCGGGATCGAGCTGCCCCCAGCCTCTCCCGCCCCACCCTGCACACTGCAGGCCAGGATCTTGCGCTGGGGAGGCTGGCGGCTGGGGATCGTGCTGTCACCAGCCCCAGGCGGGCAGCGCAGCGGGATCTGCCTGCAGTATGCAAATTAGCCACCATCTTTGTTGGCAGTTAATTTGCATATCATGCTGATTAGCCAATGGGAGGAGTAGCGAAGGTATGGTCAATTACCATGTTTGTCTATTATTAGATAGGATTATATATATACTAGAGGCCTAATGCATGAAATAATGCATGGGGGAGGGGAAATGGGGGTCCCTCAGCCTGGCCTGTGCCCTCTCGCAATCTAGGACCCCTTGCTCCAAACCACCCACCTGCTCACTCCTTACTGCTTGGCTTGCTGCTCCTTACTGCCCACCCACTCTCTCCTTACTGCTTGGCTTGCTGCTCCTTAGCACTGCTGTGGAGGCAGGAGAGGCTCCCGCCACCGCCACTGTGCTCATCAGCCACGAGCCCAGCTTCTGGCTGAGTGGCGCGCCCCCTGTGGGAGCGCACTGACCACCAGGGGACAGCTCCTGCATTGAGTGTCTGCCCCCTAGTGGTCAGTGTGTGTCACAGTGACTGGTCGTTCAGGTCGTTCCACCATAAAGGTTGCTGGGCATATATATATATATATATATATATATATATATATATATATATATCCCATTTTCTTTATCCATTTATTCATCAAGGAACACTTAGGTTGCTTCCATGTCTTGGATATTGTGAATAGTAATGCTTGTATATATTTATGGTGTACCAGCTGATGTTTGGGGGTGCAGATATCTTGTTAAGATACTGATTTTATATCCTTTGGATAAATACACAGAAGTGGGATTGCTGGATCATAATATATATTTTTAATTATTTGAGGAACCTTTATGCTGGTTTCAATAGTGCTTGTACCAATTTACAGTCCCAGAAACAGTGCATGTGGTTCTCTTTTCTCCACATCCTCACCAATGCTTGTTATCTCTTGTCCTTGATAAAAGCCACCCTAACAGAAGTAAGGTGATATCTTATTATTGTGGAGGGGTCTAATCTAAGTATTTCCAAGTACAGAAAGGTATAAATTTAATGATCAGTTCATATAAATATATCATTCCACATACATTTGCTGATATATGAATATATAATGCCTTTAGAAACAAATAGAAATCATCATATAAATTCTTTGCATTTGAAAAATCTGACCAACCATGATGGTTTGATTTGCATTTTCCTAAGGATTAGTGATCTTGAGCATCTTTTCATGGGCCCATTGGCCATCTGTATGCCATCTCAGCCTGTGTAACTGTAGGCTAGCTTCATTTAGAACTAGTGTGGTGATGGTGGCCAGGAAATTTACCATGTGCTTCTGTTAGATTAGACCTCTCCACAAAGCAGAAAGCTTATGGGGTCACTTCAATTGAACAAAATTATTTTCCTGAACTTATTTGATTCCTTGGTTTTAAAACATGTTATCAAGCGCAAGGCATGGAAAGTTTAGCCCCTGCAAATTTTATTTGGCTCTTTTTATTTGTGTCTTAATTATAGTTGAGAGAATTTTGGTTGGCACAGAAAGAGCCAACTGGACTAATCTCTGACCTTGTCTTTGAAAATCTCATACTAGGAGCCAAACCGTCCGAAAGCTCCGTGCCTCACGTCTGCCACAGCCTAATTGGAAGGCAGAGGTCCCTCCGATGCACTTGGTGTGGGCAAGGCAGGCTTCTGATAGATTCCCCAGAGCCAGGTCCCTAAAAGCAACCATAGGCAACAAAGCCCACACTGCCTGTGCCACCCTGGGCTTGAGGTCAAGGGGGATGCTGGCCAAATTTAGGTCGCATAGCAAACCTGCCCTGCTGCTGGTTTGGTTCAGGTTGTAAATCCAGAGTCTGGAACCCAGAAACCTTGCTTGCTGTATGAATCAAGAAGTGTTGCATCTCTTTAAACCACAGTTTTCCCAACCATACAGCAGGAAGATTTTCTAATCTGTTTGTGTAAGTCAGGGTTCTCTAGAGAAACAGAGCCAATATGTATATATATATCTACATATGCATATACATACATATACATACGTAAATATATACAAACTGTAAGGGATATTTTATAAACATACTAGAGACCCAGTGCATGAATTCATGCACTGGTGGGGTCTGGCTGGCCCACCCCGATGGGGGCCCATTGGGCCGGGCCAGAGGGGAGGTGGGGTCTCGGGTGATTGGCCAGACTGGGCTTGCCCCAGGTCAGGGTGTTGGGGGCCAGTAGTGGGGAGGGGCTGCAGGTGGTTGGCCAGCCGGCTCCACCCCTGATTGGGGTTTGGGGGATTTGATTGGGAGGCTGGGGCTGGCCGGGGGGTGGGGGGCTGATCAGGGCCCGAATCAGGCTGGTTGGCTGCCGCAGTGCGCATCATAGCCACCAGCTGTTCTGGTCATTCCGCCATTCTGGTCGCTGGACTTTTATATATATAGATTAATTATAAGGTTTGGTTCGTGCCAGTTATGAAGGCTGAGAAGTCTCCAGATCTGCAATTGGCAAACTGAAGACTCAGGGGAGCCAATGGTGTAGTTCCAATCTGAGTCCAAGTCCTTAAAAGAGGAGAAGACTCATGTCCCAGCTGGGAGGCAATCAAGCAAGGGGAGAAAGTTGAGAGAGAGAGAGAGAGAGAGAGAGAGAGAGAGAGAACAGAAATTATCATTTACTCAGCCTTTTGCTCTGTTGTTCAGGCCTCCAGTAGATTGGATGAGGCCTACCCACAGAAGGGAGATGGAGCCATTTGCTTTACTCAGTCTATCCATTCAAATGGTAATCTCATCACTGCTATAGACTAAGTATTTGTGTCTCCCCAAATTCTTATGTTGAATCCTAATACCCAATGCAATAGTATCAGGAGGTGGGGCCTTTGGGAGGTGAGTAGCTTATGAGGGTGGAGCCCTCATGAATGAAATTAGTGCCCTTATATAAAAGAGACTCTACTGAGCCCCTTCTGCCATATGAGGTTACTCTAAAAGATAGCCATCTAAGAGCCAGAAAGCAGGCCCTCACTAGACACTGCCTCTACTGGCACCCTGATCTCGGACTTCCAGCTTCCAGAACTGTGAGAAATAAAAAGGTGCTCTGAATGCGAATCAGACAGTATAGTGAAGATACAGGCCAAAATTTAGTGATGAAAATATTTCTAATTTTTGAGTTGATGACTGTTGTTCAGGAGATATAATGTACACTTATATAGAAGAGTTTGTATTTGAATTTTGAAAAATTAGTTTCATAATATTCATGTTGTTTTGTTTATTTAAAAAGGCCTCTGTTTCATACACCTTAAATTATGCATTCTCTGAGTTCTAAGTTCTTAGATGAAATGTTATCTTTTTAAATTAAAAATAAGTGATTACCATAGTGTTCTGGCAAAAGCAGCACAGTGCTATGGATTTATGGAATACAGAATAAAAATGTTCTTGCCAGATTGAAATAATCTGTGTTTTTTTTTCATAGTGAAAAAGAACTTTATGATAGACTGTAATATTGTTCAAAGTAATAGCTGCTCTTTTCTGGGCAAGGACTGTAATTCCCACCCCATAATATCAGGTCATTGTATGTTTTCACTGTCCCCCTTTTACTCTGTCTGAAGAAAGGCAATGTCAGATAAAGGCTGCCGCAAGTGGGTTCTGGACATGGAGCTAAGCCTGCAACAGACATAATGTGAGCTGGAAATAAACTGTTTGTTGTTGTAGGCCATTGGGATTTTGAGGTTGTTTTCACTAAGCATGACCTAGCCTGCCCTGACCGTTAAATGACCTGAAATTTTCCCTAAACTGTAACTTCTGTCCTGAGGGAGATCTCCCAGCTTAAGAATTAAGATCAACTCAGAGGATAAGGTTGCTTTCCATTGCACTGAGGGTGCATAAAAGAAGGAAATGAGCATAGCCCAGACTTTGGGGAAGATAAAGCTGACTGGTTACTCACAGCAAATACGTAAGGGTGTGGCTTTGGACTTAGCCTGAGTTCAAATCCTGACTCTACCACTCACCTGCTAGGTAGCCTTAGGGAGTTACTCAATCTTTGTGAGAGTCTGTTTTCCCTTCCACAAACCTGGAATAAAAATATTAAATTATAGGATTATGTGAAGATTAAATTATATCATATATATAAAGCACTTTAGCATAGCATTAAGAGCTCATCACTATGGGTTTAGAAGATGCAGGAACTCAGCAATGGTAGTTATTATTAACATTTGTGTATACACACAGAAAGACATTTAAATAATTTAGGCATTCAGTCTGAATGCTGACAAAACATTCACAAAATAGAGAGAAATGTGATAACTTAAATCACTCACTAGTTAGCATAACTATGCATCATAATTTTGCTCTAATTGCAATATGGCTAGATAGTGATTTAAAATGTTTGACAATTACTAACATTTGAGAAACCAAGTTTATTCAAAACTGTTTTTGGAAAGAGAATATGTTCATAAATGTAAAATTGCTAGAGTCATATTTAAACCAAAGCCACCAAATAATTCCAGCCAACTTTTAAAAACATCCCTCTCAGTGTATGGCTCTGAATGGAGTTAACAACAGGCGAGATAAGAAGAATAGATCACATGTGGCTCCTATCTCAACTAGTAGTTTAAGTCTGAAGATAGAAACAGACACATGAGCCCTGGCCAGATGGTTCAGTGATTAGAGCGTTGGC
>NW_005871095.1:2976200-2979975 GCF_000147115.1 Myotis lucifugus | reverse complement strand
GAGGTAGAGGGTATATCTGTCTGCTCTGGCTGCCATAAAAAAATACTATAGACTAGATGGCTTAAATGAAAGACATTTATTTTCTCACAGTTCTGGAGGCTGGAAGTCCAAGATCAGAGTCCCAGCATGGTTGGTTTCTGGTGAGAGCTCTCTTCCTGGCTTACAGATAGCTGCCTTCTCACTGTATCCTAACATAGCCTTTCCTTAGTGCACTCTATAAGAGAGAATCGATCAAGCTTTCCGGTGTCTCTTCTTATAAGGCACCAATCCTGCCCTCATGACCAAATCACCTCCCAAAGGCCCACTCCAAATACCATCACATTGAGGACCAGGGCTTCAACAAATGAATTTTAGGAGGATACAACATTCTGTGCATGGCAGATGGCATAGCAAATACAAACACCAATAGGAGAGCTCAACCATCATTTTATGAAGACACATAAGCAACAGCAAGAAAAGTAACAACAAAAATTCATAATGTAACAGGGCTCTTCATTTATTCAACCAAGTTATCCATGCTGTGGATAAGAGTGAGAATGTGAGAGTCAGGAGCCTTGATCTTACAACCCCTAAACCAATCAACTGAGAGATACAGGTTATATCCAAACATCAGGATTAGATGGCAGGGAGTGTATGTGGGGGGGAGGGGGGTGGGCAGTTGAGGGGTGGGGACAGGGGAGAGGCCTAGGACTAGCTCAGGGAAGACTTTCCTGTGATATTTAAATTGAGACCTGGAGAGTAGAAGAGTAGAAAAAATTAAATTCCAGACAGGGAAAAGCTATGTGAAGGTGAAACAAGGATGAACTTTGTGTCCTTGGGTGACAGAAAGAAGATCAGTGAGGCTGGAAGAGGGTGAGAAAGGAAGGGGCTGAGTGAAATGGAGTAAGGTGGGAAAGGCCAGGGCAGATAGGCAAAATTTGGGACATCTGTTTAGTGGTTACCAGGTGCAATGGGAAGTCATCAAAGGACTTTAGGAAAGACATAATCCAACTAATTTTTTTTGTGTGTTAATCCTCACCCAAGGATATTTTTAAATTTATTTTCAGAGAGAGTGGAAGGGAGGGGGAGAGACACAGAGAGAAACATTGATATGAGAGAGACACATAGATTGGTTGCCTCTGGGGTCAAGCTTACAACCAAGATATGTGCCTTTGACAGGAACTGAACCCAGGACCCTTTAGTCTGCAGGCTGATGCTCTATCCACTGAGCAAAACTGGCTAAGGCTCCAGCTAATGATTTTAAGTTTATTGTTACTCATAAAATTAAACATAGATTCATCACTGATCCAGCAATTCTACTCCTGGATATATACCCAAAAGAATTGAAAGCAAGGACCCAAACGTATTTGCACCTGCATGTTCATAGCAGCATTATTCTCAACAGCCAAAAGATGGAAACAAGCCACATAGTCATCAATAGATGTAAGGCTAAACAAAATGTGGTATATATGTACAATGCACTGTTATTTAGCCTTACACAAAAGAAATTCTGATATATAGGTACTATAACATGGATGAACCTTGAAAACATTATGCTAAATAAACCAAGCCAGATATAAGAGGACAAACACTGTCTGATTACACTTATGTGAGGTTTCCAGAGTAGCCAAATTCACAGAAACAGAAAGTAGAATGATGATTGTCAGTGCCTGTGGGTAGCTGGGTAGGGAGAGTGGGGTGTTATTATTATTTAATAGGTGCAGAGTTTCGGCTGGGAAAGATGACAAAGTTCTGAAAATGGATGTTGGTGGTGGTTACACAACAATGTACTTATGCTACTGAACTACTTAAAAATGGTTAAAATGGTAAATTTTTGATACATATTTTACCACAATAAAAACATTTGTTATGGTTGCTGCATAGGGAGTTGGAGGTGGGCAGCAAAATAGGGGGCAGGAGAGACCAACTCCCGGGCTCTTGTGTAGCCCTGGTTAGAGAGCAGGGTGGCTTGGATCAGGTTGGAGCAGTAGAGACCAGTGGATGGATTATCAATTCATTTTCAAGCTTGACTCCATTGGACTAGGTGATGTTCTAGATGAGGGTGATAGTGAGGAAAATAGGGAGGGAAGTGTCAGGGATGGCACCACCCTGGTGTCAGGTATTAGCAATGAGAGATTAAAAATACCATATTGAAATGGCAAACACGGAAGGAGGTACATACTGCAAGTGGAGGGAGGTAGGGAGTTGGGGGTTCAAATGTTCAGGATTAGATACACTATGTTTGAGATGACTATGAAAGAACCAAGTGTAGCTGTCAAATAGGGATTGGATATACAGGTCTGGAGCTCAGAAGGATATAACAGGTAGGATGTGACAGAAGATAGATACCATTGAAAACCACAGGATCAAAAAGAAAACAAACAAAAAACCCCCCAAACAAATAAAAGGAAGAAAAAAAAACACACCACAGGATCAGATAAGATTGCCTAAGCCAAGAGTGTAGAGCAATGAGGTGAACCTATGACATGCGTGTCAGAGGTGACACGCGAACTCATTTCTTTGGTTGATTTTTCTTTGTTAAATGGCATTTAAATATATAAAATAAATATAAAAAATATAAGCCTTTGTTTTACTATGGTTGCCAATATCAAAAAATTTCTATATGTGACACGGCACCAGAGTTAAGTTAGGGTTTTTCAAAATGCTGACACGCCGAGCTCAAAGGGTTCGCCATCACTGGTGTAGACCAATGAGAAGAAAATGCAGTCCAAGAAATGCAATGAGACAATCTTTGAGGGGAGTCGCTGTGGTTTTCTGCTTCAATAATGCTTGGATGGAACCAGCCCTTGGCCCCCATCCCAGCCAGCTGCCCATATCTAGCCTTCAGCCACCTCCTCATAGCTCCCTCGGACAGCCCCTAGGCCTCTGCCACAGCTCTAGTGCTGTGCAGCCTACTTTCCTTAGCCACCCACCACGATGACCACGTCCACCTCACAGGTGAACCAGAACTACCACCAGGACTTGGAGGCCGCCATCAACCGCCTGATCAACCTGGAGCTCTATGCTTCCTGCATCTACCTGTCCATGTCTTACTACTTTGACATAATCTGTGCGGGTGTCTAAACAGGAGTGGGTATCTGCTGCTGAGAATGATGGTGGCAGGGACACTAGATGGAGAAAGAGCTGAAGGTGCTGCTGAGGTGTGGGAGGTTGTGAAAGGTGGAAACGCTGTGAAGCCCAGGGACTTAAGCCAGGTTTTGAAGCCTGGTTTCGGTGCAGGCTGGAGGCAGAGAAGGTCCTACCTAGCTCCTGAGTCCAAAAGAATGGAGTAGGAAGAAGAGGACCAGCACTGAGAAGACAGACAGGTGGAGGTGGAGAGCCAACAGACTATGTAGGTGCCTGGATTACGCTAAGGGCACTGGGAGTTTAGTGATACAGGGAGGTGCCAGATACTGGGGTGCTGCATCCTGAGAGCCTCCTGGGCATAAGAAAAAGGGTGAGGCAACAGACTGTTCCTATGCGGGCCCACACTGCTCTGCTTCCTGTCCAGCACTCAATCTGTGGTTAGAGTGTAGACAGGATGAACGGATCCGCCTGGAGGAGCCAAGGAAAGGTGTGCACGCCTGCATGTTGCTTCCAGCCTTTTCATGTGGTGCTGATGGAGTCAGAAGATGAATCTGGTGGTTTGTTGGTGCCAGTCTGGTTGTTCATCAAACATGACTCTGTGACTCTGCCAAGAGCATTCTGGGGGCAGAGTGACCGCAGCCTGAAATATGCAAGAGCCGAACCTCTCTGACGGGAGTCACCTGGGTTAGCCAAGTAGGCTCTCCACTCT
>NW_005871095.1:2972240-2976088 GCF_000147115.1 Myotis lucifugus | reverse complement strand
TGGGAGATGAGTCTGGCTGGGTTGTTAGGCCCACCGTTTGCTTTCTCTCCTTGCTAAACAAGGAGGGGAGATGAGTGGGAGTAGGGGGTGACTTTCTTACTCATTCGTGGTAAGATTGTCTTTCCTTCAAACAATCAAAGGACAATAAGGGCATCCCATGCCCTGAGGTCAGTCTAAGGAAAGGAAGGTGTGTTTTAATTAAAATTCGATGGTGGAAATGCTGGCCTGGAGCAAGATCAATGATTGCCCTTCTCCTTTTCCTGCCATGGCTGCCATCTCCCATTCCATGCGTTTGGTCCCATGAGAGTGGTGAGATAAGTGTAGAGCAGTGATGGCGAACCTTTTGAGCTCGGCGTGTCAGCATTTTGAAAAACCCTAACTTAACTCTGGTGCCGTGTCACATATAGAAATTTTTTGATCTTTGCAACCATAGTAAAACAAAGATTTATATTTTTTATATTTATTTTATATAATTAAATGCCATTTAAAAAAGAAAAATCAACCAAAAAAATGAGTTCATAGGTTCGCCATCATTGGTGTAGAGAGTTAGGAGATGATGCCTCATTCAGGTAAAGCAGAGCGCCGCTAAATCTAAAGTCAGGCTTTAGAAATGAAACCTTGTTAGAGGGGGCTGCCTCCAAGAATCTGGGAAAGCATCTAAATACCAACAAGGAGGAAAGAAAGCCGTGAAAGTGGGCAGGGACGCAAGTGCCTGTAGAGCACCTTTGTGCCTCCAATTCCCTCTTTATCTTGTTCATCGCCATGTGACCCTGGGAAAGTGGCAGGAGATCAAGAGTTTTGTCCCAAATAATTGAGATTCAGATCCCAGAAGTGATCTGAATAAGAGCAAAAACAGGTCAAGTTTGGGTTAAACATCAATACAAGGGAAGAGTGGGGGACAGGGAGAAGATGAGGGGAGGACAGACTTGCACAAGTCGTATAATGATATGAAGACTAATTGATAACTATGCATAAAAGGCTATATTTTTTTATTGTACGGAACCAATGGCTCTGTGTAAAAATGATTTGATTTATCTCTATGACTGCCCCAACGAATTAAAAAAAAATAATGTCCTTTTCAGATTGTGGCTAAATGAGGTTTGATAAATATACCTGACCATACTGTGAAATTGGATAGCAAGGAGAGAAATAAAAATTAGGTCCTCTTGTTGTATCCTCTGAGCATTATTTCCCCAAACGGAATTGAAATGAGGACAGGGAAGGATTTGATTAAAAAAAATAACGAGAAAAATTGAATGGAATTCTGGTAAAGAAATATGATGAAGTTGGAGCTGAAGATTACTAATACTTCACAGTGTGAAACACTGAGAACTATTTATTTTTTTAAATTTGGGTCATTGGATGATTTGCCTCAGGAAGAGTTTCTGAAAAATAAACTCACCTCTCTTCCAAAATATTTGAATATCTATCTGTTTATCCACTTATCTGGCATTTCAGGCACTGTGATAAACACTTTATATATACAATATTTACAAGAACCCCATGAGGTAAGTACTTTGTCTGTGTTCCACAAATTAAGAAATGAGGTTAAAAATAGTTAAGTAATTTGCCTAAGGTTAAAGAGCTAAATGCAGAATAAGATGGGCATGTCTGTCTGGTTCTAGAGAACCATACACACTGAAACAATTTTCTAGGTTGCCTTGCAGTGGCTTGTATGTCTGCAAAACAAGCAGATAGGGAATTCATCCCAGCCAACACACGTTGGCTTCACAGACACAAAGCAGGTTTTATTAAAACATTTAGTTGATGGCGTTTGATATAAGACTTTGTGCACAACGTCTCCTTACTTACCCTGAACTCTAAAAATGTCCTCAAAAAGCCCAGTAAAAAGGTGTGATGTTAAAAATCATCAGCTAAGTTGATAGGAGGAAATCATTTTAGTGGCAAGACCAATGAACTGCAAATCTTCATGGTCATTAGAAATGGAACCTCCCTAGAATATGATTTATTCTCTCAATTCAAATATATCCACATTTCAAATCATGTCTTCCCCAGACATAACCATGCAGAAAAAAGTCAAGTGAACCTCTGTCTTAGATGCCAGTCCTTTGCCAGATATCTGAATTATAAATTGGTTCTACTTCATAGGTTAGCATGTACTCTCGGCCCTTCAAAGAATGTGGTGTTTTGATGTTGCTGTTCAAATCAACCTGAAGGACCATAAAACATAGTGATTTCAATTTTGCCGAGGCACAATTGACATGCTTTGTCACACACAGTGCATGCTCTGTCTAATGGGTATCTTGGATTGCACATCTAGCTAGTGACAGAGTGAGGGGAATAGCAAACCCTGTATGCTTTTCAGGTGATAAAAGACTTCTTTGTTAGCAACATATATAACAACTAGAGGCCTGGTGCACAAAATTCGTGAAGGGGGGTGTGTCCCTCAGCCCAGCCTGCACCCTATCCAATCTGAGACCCCTCGAGGGATGTCCGACTGCCTGTTTAGGCCTCTCACAATCCAGGACTGCTAGCTCCCAACTGTTTGCCTGCCTGCCTGCCTGATTGCTCCTAACCGCTTCTGCCTGCCAGCCTGATCACCCCTAACCACTCCCCTGCCAGCCTGATCAATGCCTAACTGCTCCCCTGTTGGCCCAATTGCCCCTAACTGCCCTCCCTTACTGGCCTGGTCACTCCTAACTGCCCTCCCTTGCCAGACTGGTTCCCCCCAACTGCCCTCCCCTGCAGGTCTGGTCCCTCCCAACTGCCCTCCCCTGCTGGCCTGATCACCACAACTGCCCTCCCCTGTTGGCCATCTTGTGTCCACATGGGGGTGGCCTTCTTTGACCACTTGGGGGTGGCCATCTTGTGTATTGGAGTGATGGTCAATTTGCATATTATCCTTTTATTATATAGGATTTGGTATGGGAGAGAATAGTGATGAAATTTGAAAAGACAACTTGTGGGATGAGAATATTTTTTGAACTGTGACTCAGTGGGCATATGATTGTCAAGAAAGTCAGGAACTTGTAGAAACATTTTGATTCAATAATTTGGAGCTCTCCAGGAGTCTAGGTCACATCCTTTTTTTTTTTTTTTTTTTTCGCTAAAAGTATTACAAAGGGTATTACATAAGTGTCCTTTCTTCCCCCCCGCCCTTGACAGGCCCCTGCCCTCCCTTACCCCCCAGTGACTTATGTCCATTAGTTATGGTTATATGGATGCATACAAGTCCTTCGGTTGATCTCTTACTCCCCTCCCTCCTGTCCCCCAACCCTCCCTGGCCTTCCTACTGCAGTCCGTCAAACAGTTTGAGGCAGCTCTGCCACTGTATTTATTATTGTTCAAAAGTTTGTAATGGTCTTAATTATCCATGAAAGAGTGCAATCATGTGGTATTTTTCCTTCATTGACTTGCTTGTTTCACTTAGCATAATGCTCTCCAGTTCCATCCATGCTGTTGCAAATGGTAAGAGTTCCTTCTTTTTTACAGCAGCATAGTATTCCATCGTGTAGATGTACCACAGCTTTCTAATCCATTCATCTACTGATGGGCACTTAGGCTGTTTCCAGATCTTAGCTATGGTGAATTGTGCTGCTATGAACATAGGGGTGCATAGATCCTTTCTGATTGGTGTTTCTGGTTTCTTGGGATATATTCCTAGAAGTGGGACCACAGGGTCAAATGGGAGTTCCAATTCCAGTTCTCGTCCAGAAAAGAGCAGTTTTAACTAAAAACAATATTTCAGCATATCATAAAGGCAAAAGCAGCACGAAAAAAAAACACAGATTATTCAATCTGGCAAGAACATTTTTAGTCTGAAATACATAGAGTTTTTTGCACAGAGCGAAAAAGCCAGAACGATAGGCTAATCTCTTATTCAAAGT
>NW_005871095.1:2961899-2962765 GCF_000147115.1 Myotis lucifugus | reverse complement strand
TATCTTTAGATTGGAGCCATTTAATCCATTTACATTTAAAGTTATTATTGATAGGTACTTGTTTTTCGCCATTTTTATTCTTTATGCCTGAGGTCCTTCTTCGCTTCCTATTTCTTCTTTTACAGCAGACCCTTTAGCATTTCTTGCATTGCTGGTTTGGTGGTAATACACTCCTTTAGTCCTTTTTTGTCTGTGAAGCTCCTGATTTCACCCTCAATTTTGATTGATAGCCTTGCTGGGTACAGTATTCTTGGATTCAGACCCTTCCTTTGCATGGCTTTGTATATTTCATTCAATTCTCTTCTGGCCTGATGTGTTCCTGTTGAGAAATCAGTCACTAGTCTTATGGGGGATCCTTTATAGGTAACTTTCTGTCTGTCTCTGGCTGCCTTTAAGATTCTTAGTTTGTCATTGGTGTTTGCCAATTTAATTATAATGTGTCTTGGTGTCGATCTTTTGAGGTTCATCTTGTTTGGGACTCTGTAAGGTTCTTGGACTTGTGTGAGTTTTTTCTTCCCTATATCAGGGAAGTTTTCTGTCATTATTTCTTCAAACAGGTTTTCTATTCCTTGCTCAGTTTCCTCTCCTTCTGGTATCCCTATTATGCGAATGTTGTTTTGTTTCGTGTTGTCCCACAGTTCCCTTAGGCTTTCTTTCGTTTTTTAAGTTTTCTTTCTAGATGTTGCTCTGCTTGGGTATTTTGTCCTACCTTGTCTTCTATTTCACTGATGTGGTCCTCCACTTCTTCTAGTCTACTGTTGATGCTTTCTATTGAGTTGTTTATTGCAGCGATGCCATTTTTCATTTCTTCTTGGTTCTTCTTCATTTCCCCTTGGTTCTTACACATGTTGTTGAATTTGTCTTCC
>NW_005871095.1:2927082-2961787 GCF_000147115.1 Myotis lucifugus | reverse complement strand
TGTATGTTCTTACCTCCTTTGTCAAATATTAATTGAGCATAATGGCTTGGGTTGATTTCTGGGTTCTCTGTTCTGTTCCATTGGTCTATGTCTGTTCTTGTGCCAGTACCAGGCAGTTTTGAGAACCATGGCTTGTTAATATAGCTTGATATCTGGTAATGTGATCCCTCCAACTTTGTTCTTCTTTCTCAGGATTGCTGTGGCTATTCGGGGTCTTTTTTTATTCCAGATGAATTTTTAGAGAGTTTGTTCTAGATCATTGAAATATGCCCTTGGTATTTTAATGGGGATTGCATTGAATTTGTAGATTGCTTTGGGTAGTATGGAGATTTTAATGATGTTGATTCCAGCAATCCATGAGCATGGTATGTTCTTCCTCTATCTCCTTGTTCAGTGTCCTGTAGATTTCCAAGTACAGGTCTTTTATGTCCTTAGTTAAGTTTATTCTTAGGTATCTTAATTTTTTTGGTGCAATGGTAAATGGGATTGTTTTTTTTTCATTTCTCTTTCTGTGAGTTCATATTGGTGTATAAAAAGGCCATAGATTTCTGGGTGTAAATTTTGTATCCTGCTACATTGCCAAATTCATTTATTAGGTATAGTAGTTTTTTGATGGAGTCTTTGGGGTTTTCTATGTAAAGTATCATGTCATCTGTAAATAACGATAGTTTTACTTCTTCTTTTCCAATTTAGATGCCTTTTATTTCTTCTTGTCTGATCGCTATGGCTAGTACTTCCAGTACTATATCAAACAGGAGTGGTGAAAGTGGGCCTCCCTGTCTTGTTCCTGTTCTTAGGGGAAATGAGTTTAGTTTTTGCCCATTGAGTATGATGTTGGCTGTAGGTTTGTCATATAAGGCTTTTATTATGTTGAGGTATGATCCCTCTGTTCCCACTTTGCTGAGAGTTTTCATAAAGAAAGGGTGTTGGATTTTGTCAAATGCTTTTTCTGCATCGATTGATATGATTATGTGATTTTTGTCTCTCAGTTTGTTTATGTGATGTATCACATATATTGATTTGCGGATATTGTACCATCCTTGCATCCCCGGAATAAATCACACTTGGTCATGGTGTATGATCTTTCTAATGTAATGCTGAATCTGATTTGCTAGAATTTTGTTGAAGATTTTAGCATCTATGTTCATCAAGGATATTGGTGTGTAGTTCCCTTTTTTTTGTGGTGTCTTTATTTGGTTTTGGGATTAGGGTAATACTGGCTTCATAGAAAGAGCTTGGAAGTGTGCCTTCCTCTTGAATTTTTTGGAATAGTCTGAGTAGGATAGGTTTTAGTTCTTCTTTGGATGCTTGGTAGTACTACCCTGTAAAGCCATCCAGACCAGGGCTTTTGTTTGCTGTATGATTTTTGATTGCTGCTTCAATTTCTTCTGTAGTTATTGGCCTATTCAGATTTTTTGATTCTTCCTGATTGAGTTTTGGGAGCGTGTATTTTTCTAAGAATATGTCCATTTCATCTAGGTTGTCCATTTTGTTGGAATAGAGTTGTTCATAATATTTTTTCATAATCCTTTGTATTTCTGTGGGATCGATTGTTACTTCACCTCTTTCATTTCTGATTTTGTTTATTTGGGTCCTCTCTCTTTGCTTCTTGGTGAGCCTGGCTAGAGGTTCATCAATCTCGTTTATCCTTTCAAAGAACCAGCTCTTGGTTTTGTTGATTTTTTGTATTTTTTTGTGTCTCTATGTCGTTTATTTCTGCTCTGATCTTTATTATTTCCTTCCTTCTGCTTATGCTGGGCTTTTCTTGTTGCTCTCTTTCTAACTCTTTGAGTTGTAGGGTTAGATAATTTATTACCATTGTTTCTTGTTTTTTGAGGTAGGCCTGTAGAGCTATGAATTTCCCTCTCAAGACTGCTTTCACTGTATCCCATAGATTTGGATTGTTGTGTTTTCATTGTCATTTGTTGCCATGATGCTTTTTATTTCTTCTTTGATCTCTTTGGTAACCCAGTAATTATTTAATAGCATGCTATTTAGCCTCCAGGTGTTTGATGTTTTAATTGTTTTTATTGTTGTTGATTTCTAGTTTTATGCTATTGTGATCTGAGAAGATGCTTGATATGATTTCTATCTTCTTGAATTTGAAGAGACTTTGCTTGTTCCCCAGTATGGTCTATCTTTGAAAATGACCCATGTGCACTTGAGAAGAATGTATATTCTGTGGCTTTGGGGTGAAATGTTCTGAAGATATCAGTTAATTCCATCTGACCTAGTGAGTCATTTAGGATGATGTCTCTTTGCTGATTTTTTGTTTAGAGGATTTGTCCAGTAGTGTTAGTGGGGTATTAAAGTCCCCTAATATGACTGTATTGCTGTTAATCTCTTCCTTGATATCCTCCAGAAGTTTTTTTAAATGTATTTGGGTGTTCCTGTATTGGGTGCATATATGTTTACCAGAGTTACATCTTCTTTTTTTTTTTTTTTTTTAATATATTTTATTGATTTTTTACAGAGAGGAAGGGAGAGAGATAGAGAGCTAGAAACATCGATGAGAGAGAAACATCGATCAGCCGCCTCCTGCACATCTCCTACTGGGGATGTGCCCGCAACCCAGGTACATGCCCTTGACCGGAATCGAACCTGGGACCTTTCAGTCCGCAGGCTGACGCTCTATCCACTGAGCCAAACCGGTTTCGGCAAGAGTTACATCTTCTTGTTGAATTGCTCCCTTTAGTATTATGAAGTGGCCTTCTTTATCTTTTGTTATGGCCTTCACTTTGAGGTCTAATTTTTCAGTTATAAGTATTGCTACTCCAGCTTTTTTTCATTTCCATTCACCTAAAAAACCTTTTTCCATCCCTTCACCATCAGTCTGTGTGAGTCTTTTGTTCTGAGGTGGGTTTCCTGTAGACAGCAGATATATGGGTCATGTTTTTTTATCCACTCAGCTACCCTATATCTTTTGATTGGGGCATTTAATCCATTTACATTTAAAGTTATTATTGAAAGGTACTTGTTTTTTGCCATTTTTATTCTTTATGCCTGTGTTCCTTCTTCGCTTCCTATTTCTTCTTTTACAGCAGACCCTTTAGCATTTCTTGCATTGCTGGTTTGGTGGTAATACACTCCTTTAGTCCTTTTTTGTCTGTGAAGCTCCTGATTTCACCCTCAATTTTGATTGATAGCCTTGCTGGGTACAGTATTCTTGGATTCAGACCCTTCCTTTGCATGGCTTTGTATATTTCATTCAATTCTCTTCTGGCCTGATGTGTTCCTGTTGAGAAATCAGTCACTAGTCTTATGGGGGATCCTTTATAGGTAACTTTCTGTCTGTCTCTGGCTGCCTTTAAGATTCTTAGTTTGTCATTGGTGTTTGCCAATTTAATTATAATGTGTCTTGGTGTCGATCTTTTGAGGTTCATCTTGTTTGGGACTCTGTAAGGTTCTTGGACTTGTGTGAGTTTTTTCTTCCCTATATCAGGGAAGTTTTCTGTCATTATTTCTTCAAACAGGTTTTCTATTCCTTGCTCAATTTCCTCTCCTTCTGGCATCCCTATTATGCGAATGTTGTTTAGTTTTGTGTTGTCCCACAGTTCCCTTAGGCTTTCTTTCGTTTTTTAAGCTTTTTTTCTAGATGCTGCTCTGCTTGGGTATTTTGTCCTACCTTGTCTTCTATTTCACTGATGTGGTCCTCCACTTCTTCTAGTCTACTGTTGATGCTTTCTATTGAGTTCTTTATTGCAGCGATGTCATTTTTCATTTCTTCTTGGTTCTTCTTCATTTCCCCTTGGTTCTTACACATGTTGTTGAATTTGTCTTCCATCCTTTTCAGCAACCTTATGACTATTGCTCTGAATTCTTCCTCTGACATATTGCTTGCCTCCATTTTGTTTACTTCCTTTTCTGGTGATTCCTCCTTTTCTTTCGTATATGCACTGTTTCTTTGTCTCTTCACGATCTCTCTTCCCTGGATGTCTGGTTATGTAGCTCTCTCTGTCCTGTATTGACTTAAAGGCACAAAATACAACACAACAAGACACAATGCACAGGGCACCACACACAAATATATTCACGATACTAATAATCCCAAATAAAGGTGACCACCAGAGAAAAGAGAGTTAGGGGATAGAAAAGAGTGCAAAAATGATATTGATAAAAGGAAAAAATGTAAGAGAGAAAATAAAGAGAAGAAAAAAGAAGGGGGGGGGGCGGAAATGTATGTATATGGGGAGAAAACTCCAAACAACCAACAGCTAATCCAAAAAATGCAAACAACAAATACCCAGAGATGAATGCAAACTAGGATCAACAACTAATCCAAAATATGTAAACTACAAACCTCCAAACAACAAACACCCAGATGAAACCACTGATTAATTTTTTAACATAAAAAAAAGAACCCCAGCCCTAGTTAGTTTGGCTCAGTGGATAGAGTGTCAGCCTGCAGACTGAAGGGTCCTGGGTTCAATTCTGGTCCAGGGCATGTACATGGGTTGCAGGCTTCTCCCCTGCCTGGGCCCTGGTCGGGGCTTGTGCAGGAAACAACCAATCGATGTGTTCTCTCACAATGGTATTTCTCTCTGTCTTTCCCTCTCTCTTCCACTTTCTCTAAAAATCAATTGAAAAATATCCTCAGGTGAAGATCAAACAAACAAAACAAACAAACAAAAGAACTCCAACAAAATACTATGAACCTCCTGATATAATAAAGAGTACACAGTACTAACTTTGAAATATATAGGTCAAACAAAAAGTGAAACCCAAATTCCATCAGGCTTATAGATCTAAAGGCAGGAACTGCAGGGGTGGAGGGTAGGCAAGGGAACACGCTAAATCACACCTTGGGGGATGCAATTAATTAAATCTAGGATATAAGAAATTCTATAGGACAAATGACCTGTGTCTTCAATAAATAAAATGCAAGCAGAATAGAAAGAGTGAATCTGTAGCTTAGAGACTTAAGAGCTACAATAGTTAAGCCAATGTGTAGCCCTTATTTGGAGTCTAATTTGAACAAGCCAATTGTTTAAAAAATTTTAAGACACTCAGGGAAACCTTTATGTTTTTTCAATAGATACTGACATATTTATGAATGAAATAATATGATAGCTGGGATTTGCTTCAAAATAATCCAGTTGTGTTCTGAAGGAAGTAGGGATGATGTGTTGATATTCGTTGAAGCTAGATGATGGGTACTGGTCTTTTTACTTTTGCATACGTTTGAACATTTCAGTAATAATTTAGACTGGGCAGAAAAGGCCTAGGCCTGACAGAGGAAGAGGATCCAGTGAAGAGGATAAGCTAAGTGAAAATCTGGGATAAAATGGTGCCATGGAAGCCCATGGAGGAGTGAAAATCCCCACAGACCTGGAAGTTTGGAAATTTTCAGCTGGAAGAAAAGTTAGCTTAAATGATAGACAGAGACTCTAACTTTCACTCCACATTTGCCCATATTTCCTAAAGTATTTTCTAAAGTATACTACTTATATGCCTCTAACATTTTCACATTGTGATGTGGTCATATTCATGTCCTAAGTGACATAACGTGAGGATTATGTACAGTTCCGTAGATATTTAGCGAAAGAAGAAACTGGATTTTGATCTGCCTCCTTTCACTCACCTGGAGTGAGTCAACCTTCCTAGTCAGGAGTGGCTCTTTGTCTACTTTGGAAGGGTAACATGTTACCCTGAAGGCTTTCACTCACCAGTCAATATTTATTGAGTGTCCAGTTGTTTTATTTTGGCAGAAACTCTTCTAGGTGCTGGGAATAAACTCATAACAAAAAAGAGATAATGTCTGGCCCTCGTGGACTTTCGATTATAGCAGATACATATATTAAACAATCACAAAAACAAAATAAAATGTCAACTATTGTAAGTGCAAAGAAGGAAAAAGCACATATTACCTTTAATAGCTTAGAAAAGGGAACCTGACCTAATCTGCAAAGTTAATTAGGGACAGCTTCCTTCTGGAAGTGATTTTGGAGCTGAGATGAAGGGTGACTAAGAAATAACTAAGTAACGGGAGGAGGGAGGAGGAGGAAGGGAAGGCTTTCCAGCTAGAAGCAAGAGCCTGGGCAAAGATCCTGTGGTAAGAAGGAGCCTGGGACATTGGAGGAATTCAAACAAGTCCAGAGTGGCCGTAGTGCACAGAGGGGCAGGGAGAGGTAAATGGTTTGAGAGATAAGCAGGGATTAGATGACGCAATTTCTGATAAGTGTGACTAGAGCACAGGCATGACTAAGATAGGAGGAGAGGCAGGGACAGAGGCGAGAGCAGAGTTGAAAGATACTCAGGTCCTATGATTGTGTTTGGGAAGATCATCCTTTGGCTCTTTTCATTGTCATTATTGGGTGTTCTCTTTTCTTTTTCTTTTTAAAAATATGTTTTTATTGATTTTTAGATAGAGAGGAAGGGAGAGGGAAGAGAGATAGAAACATGGATGAGAGAGACACATTGATTGGCTGCCTCCTGTATTCCCCCTATTAGGAATTGAGCCTATAACCCAGGCATGTGCCCTGACCAGGAATCAAACCTGGCACCTCTTTGTCCATGGCATGATGTTCTGGGTGTGCTCTTTTCTATTGTTTTTCTTTCTTTAAAAAAATATTTTTATTGATTTCAGAGAGGAAGGGAGAGGGAGAGAGAGAAACATCAATGATGAGAGGGAATCATTGAATGGCTGCCTCCTGCATGCTCCACACTGGGGATTGAGCCTGCAACCCAGGCATGTGCCCTGACTCGGAATCGAAACTGTGACCTCCTGGTTCATAGGGCGATGCTCAATCACTGAGTCATGTTGGCAAGGCTCTATTGTTTTTCTTGCTCCCCTTGACTAATGAACAATGGCTATTTATAGCGCTTATACTGTTTGGCTGCCACAAGCTGTCCAGTGGTTCTCAACCTTCCTAATGCTGCGACCCTTTAATACAGTTCCTCATGTTGTGGTGAGCTCCAACCATAAAATTATTTTTGTTGCTACTTCATAACTGTAATTTTTCTACTGTTATGAACCGTAATGTAAATATCTAATATGCAGGATGTATTTTCATTGTTCGTGACCCACAGGTTGAGAACCGCTGGTAAACTCTTTAAGAGCACTGAGTTTTTGCTTGGGGACCAGTGGGGTATTCTGGCAGCCCATTCTGCGAAGGTAGTACATCATTAATTTTATGTTTATCAGATTTAGCAAATCTAAATATGATGTTTCAAGTTTGAATTTCAGGTAAATAAATAATTTCAGGTAAATGTGAGATAAAGAATGAACATATTGCCGAAACCGGTTTGGCTCAGTGGATAGAGCATCGGCCTGCGGACTGAAGGGTCCCAGGTTCGATTCCGGTGAAGGGCATGTATCTGGGTTGCGGGCACATCCCCAGTAGGAGATGTGCAGGAGGCAGCTGATCGATGTTTCTCTCTCATCGATGTTTCTAACTCTCTATCTCTCTCCCTTCCTCTCTGTAAAAAAATCAATAAAATATATTAAAAAAAAAAGAATGAACATATTTTTAATACAATACAATGAATCATTTCAGACAAATGGATGTCCTGTAGTTTTTGTGGCAACCTTAATGAGAATATCAGTTTTAGTGTTCAACCAAAATGAGTTTTGAGCCAGCCATATTAATCCATCCATCAATGTCCATCCATCCATCCATCCATCCATCCATCCATCCATCTTTTTTGAGCTACTCTGTGATGGATACTTTTTGGGGGCTGATGGCATTATGATCAACAAAACAGACAAATTTCCTACCTTCATAGTGTTTACATTCCAATGGCAAAATGTTCATCTTAGAGTGATTATAATTGTTAGAGATAATTATGTCCAGCAATAGAGAAATGGATAAATAAATGATAATATTATAAACTTCCATGCAATCATTACAAAAATCATATTTTTGAAGGCTATTACATGTCATGGGTGATTGTTTCCAATATAAAATCATATACTAAAATAAAAGCATATGTTGTAATATACAGATTTTGTAACATAGAAACCCACACTAAGTGGGTTTAACCTGAAACCTATATGTTTATGTTGACCAATGTCACCCCAATAAATTTAATAAAAATTAAAAAGTATAAAAGCAGTCCATAAAACCATGCAAAATGCATATAAAATTTATAAATTAAAATAACAAGGAATGGATATATATTATGTTAATTTCTAGAAGGAGATGCATCAGTAGTGGCTATATCTAAGTGAGGAATTATGAATAGCCTCTTATTAAATCTTTACTAGAGGCCCAGTGCATGAAATTCATGCACCGGGGGAGGAGGGGGGGTCAGAGGGATGGGGGAGTCGAGGTGGGGGAAGGGGTGGTGGTGTCCCTCAGCCCAGCTTGTACCCTCTCCAATCTGGGACCCCTTGGGGGATCTCCAACTGCCAGTTTAGGCCTGATCCTGCCTAAACCGGCAGTCGGACATCCCTCTCACAATCTGGGACTGCTGGCTCCTAAACGCTCGCCTGCCTGCCTGATTGGCCCTAACCACTTCTGCCTGCCAGCCTGATCACCCCCTAACTGCTCCCTTGCTGGCCTGATCGCCACCCCCAACTGCCCTCCCTTGCTGGCCTAGTCGCCCCTAACTGCCCTCCCCTACAGGCTCAGTCCCCCCAACTGCCCTCCCCTGCCGACCATCTTGTGGTGGCCATCTTGTGATAATGTGGGGGCGGCCATCTTGTGACGACATGGGAGCAGCCATCTTATGGCGGCCATCTTGTGATTATGTGAGGGTGTGACGGTCACCTAAGCTTTTATTAGTATAGATATTTTTATTTTCTCATACATTTTCTATAAAAAGTTATGAATTCTTTTTATATTTTAAAAGTTTAGTTTTTCAGAAACTTCATAGAAAGAGTAAAGAGTGGTGCCAGTATTGGCTCTGTCATTAATCCTCAGAACAACTTTGAGTAGTCATGTTGTTCATCTGGACCTCAGTTTGCTTGGATTTAAAATGAAGAGACTAAACTATGATTTGTGTGTCCACAATTAAGAACCAAACTAAGGTTTTAAAAAATATGTTCATTTTTATGGAAGGAGCCCAGAGACTCCATCCTTATACCATTGGTGTGTCTTTATAAAATCCACCTATCGCTGTTGTACTAGTATTTTTTTGTCTAATCTAGCTGTTATAGTGTCCTGTTATAGTGTCCATAAAATGTACTTGTAAGTATTTTACTTTTAAATATTTCAGTATATACAGTGATATGTGGTGTGTGTGTGTGTGTGTGTGTGTGTGTTTGCATGTTTGCTTAAGCCTCTTTGGGGTTGTTAACTTTTGAAATACCCTAATTGGATATACCCTTTAGGAGTGGTTGGTAGTATTGATGGGCTATGGCAAGGCTTTAGTGATCTCTATCTCTCGTCAGTCTTAGGAGGCTTTCCTTATGAGCCTAATAATTATATGAAGCTGTTTTTCATAGAAGAATTGAGTGCTGTTCAAGATATGTGAACTGGCTAGAACTACTTACAGACACCCTTTCCCTTGCATGAATAGGGTTTAGGAATTCAGCAATGCCAGAAATTATAAACTTTCGCGTGATGTGTAATGCAGATACACCAAATTGTCCTGTGTCCAAGTACTAACAGAGGGTTCTAGCAACTTGCTCCCACTAGCACAGGAGCTGAGTACTATTGGTAGACCATTGTTACATCTGTTTTGAATTAACATTTCACGGAAGGTCTGAGCCCTGGTACTTCAATGAGCTTACATAAATGTGGTTTTTTGTGTGCCTACTCACTAATAAATATTTCTGTGTGGCAGAATTTGGTCTGGGATTTGCTGTCTGAATCACATTTCTCCTAATAGCATGTAATGGATGATGAGACCTGTAGTTCTTACTCACTGTTAGTTATTAGATGTGCAAAGAATCTAATGATTTTGAATGACTGAATTAATTCAGGTTATTTGGCATGTTAACTATAAACTTTATTTTTAGAACTCTTTTATTTACTTGAGTCTTAAAATATTAATACATGTTTTAGACAAAAATTAAACAATAAAAAGGAATATAAAGTATCTCACATCCCAACTCCTATTCCTACTAATTAGCTGTATTGTGTGTCTTTATTACATGTCTTTTGTGGAGGATAGAGCTATGCCCACAATGTCCCCTTTGAGTTTTTATGTGCAATAATTCATTAAAGATGGATGCTGGGCTTGTAAAATGTCACCTGAATGCTAAATATCAATAGACAGCCTGGGGCTGCCTCTCAGGAGGGAGCAAAGGGAGACTTTGGCAAAAAGTTGTGGAAATAACTGGCATCTCTTCCTGCTTTCATTTTGATGAGTTAATTTGTATTTAGTCACATATTGAGTTTCACTTTAATACATGGAAATTTAAAATGCTGAAGAAGGGGAAAATACTACATGGTACACATTTTTAGGTGTTTTTCTGCTGAACTCAAACCACTTGAAAGCTAGGAATTGTCACTTTTTTGGAAAATCCAGTTCTGAAACGGACAGTTGACCCTGGGTAGTCATCATGAAGGTGAAGCACTATAATTGCGCCCAGCTGAACCCTTTACACACACTGGTCCCCAGTAAAGGTGCAGATGCGAACTGAATGCTGGCAACACATGGGAACTGGGGCTAGGATTCTGTTTGCTGTCTGGCAGTGGCTAGCTCTGGAAGCTCAGGTAAATCGTGGTGCTTCTGTGTGTGACTAAGTCAATATTTATGGAACAGGACATGTCAAACTACTCCATTTGGGAAGCAAATCAGCAAAACTTCTCTTGGGGGACCTTAGAAAAGACACCGGGAATTGGTGGTGGTGGTGGTAGGGTAATGTGGCAGAAGGAGAAGAGTCAGATTTGGGCAACTACCAGTGTGACCTTGGGCAGATTGTTTATTTCTTCAGCCTTGGTTCCCTCATCAGCAAAACGGAGACAAGAAAAAGCAACCTCCTTCACAAGGAGGTTGTGAGCATTATAAGTGTACAATCAATCAGTTCATGAATTCTAGATGATATTCTGAGCAGCATAAACCTAGAGGTGCAGGAGATAGTTTCTATCTTTGAGGAGTTTATAGTGGGAAATAAGATTCTCTATCTCTAAAATGGTGTTATCCATATCTACACATAGGGGTGTTGTGGCAATTAAATGAAAACCTGGCATATATTAAGTAAGTAGCCTTTTCATTGATCTTTAATTTTTTGTCATTGAGTTTAGGATTACAGAATTATAGGATTAGAAGAGATCACTGGTCTCAGGCAAAAACTGCATTTATTTTATGTTTAAAAATATTTTTATTGATTTCAGAGAGGAAGGGAGAGGGAGAGAGAGATAGAAACATCAATGATGAGAGAGAATCATTGATTGGCTGCCTCTTGCACGCCCCCTACTGGGGTTGAGCCTGCAACCCAGGCATGTGCCCTTGATCAGAATTGAACCCGGGACCCTTCAGTCCACAGGCCAACACTCTATCTACTGAGCCAAACTGACTAGGGCTTGGCTTTCCTTAATTAAAGGAACACTTTGCCTCTTTATGCTGCTTTCTACTTAGTATTATAATTATTTCTATGTCAGGCTATCTCTCTTATTAGATTCTAAGCACCTCATAGGCAAGATCAACATAATCATAGAGTTAACTCAAATTCATGTGGCCATTCATGCTGCCAATTATTATTTTTTGTTAATCCTCACCAGAGAATGTTTTTCCATTGATCTTTTAGAGAGAGTAGAAGAGAGAGGGAAAAACAAAGAGAAACATCGATATGAGAGAAATACATTGATTGGTTGCCTCTTGCAAGCGTCTTGACCAGGGCCTGGGCTGGGGAGAAGCCTGCAACCAAGTTACGTGCCTTTGACTAGAATTGAGCCTGGGACCCATTGGTCTGCAGGCTGAAGCTCTATCCACTGAGTCAAACCGACTAGGGCGTGCTGCCAATTATTAAACACACAAAGAAGATGTAGCCAATAAGTATACCTGTTAATATTCATGGTCATGCAACTACTGATGAATACCTAGGGTAATGAGAAAGAGTTTAAGGCTCGAACTCTCTTGGAAAAGTCTCCAAGGACCTCTGTATGGAAAAGGAGTTGAAGTGGATGAGGTTTATTTTGGAGTACATTATCAATGCACCTCAATTGATCTCGACTTTATTATGTGCATAGAGAGATGGTATTTTTGTCCAACTCTACTGGAAGAGGGTTTGGAGGACATATTGTTTTGGAACATATTTTTTGGTACACATTCCATATTCTCAATAAATCGTGCTCTAAGGACCACGACAGAGGCAGAACCTCCACTCTCATCTGGCCATGCAGCTGATTCTAGGAGCATTCGGGATCTTGACTGTTATTCTGCTTAACATCTGTGAACCCGATGGGAGTTGAATTCTTTGCTTTGAGCGTTGTTCTCACTTTTTGCTCACAGTGACAGTATCAGAGGAATATGCGGCAGTCAGTTAAAATTAATTTATCCACAGTAAAAAGATATTTGCTTGGGAGAAAGCCACAGGCCAATTTCCTGCCAGTTTAATCTTAACCATTATTGAAACAAATTAGAAATTTCCTCACCAGCCTTGAAAATGTCTTCTTTATGAAGTCAATTTTATTTTTAAAAATGCCTGCCATGTCTGCATGTTTCCATTTTTGCTGCTATGACTTATTTCAAACATTTTTATCTTTTCTGGTAGAAAATGCCTGATACCAGGCATCCCTTCATTTTTAGTTCATGTGCTGTTATTTAACCACTAGAGGCCCGGTGCACAAAAATTTGTGCATTGGGGGGGGGGTAGGGGAGGGTCCCTCACCCTGGCCTGTGCCCTCTCGCAGTCTGGGACCCCTCGGGAGATAACGACCTGCTGGCTTAGGCCTGCTCCCGGGTGGCAGAGGGCAGGCCCAATCCCTAGGTGCAGCCCCTGGTCGGGCTCAGAGCAGGGCGGATTGGGAGGTTGCGATGCCACCCTCAGTCACGCTCAGGGTAGGGCCGATTGGGGGGTTGGGGCACCGCCCCCTGTCACACTCAAGGCAGGGTCGATGGGGAGGTTGCGGCGCCACCCCCTGTCACGCACACAGCAGGGCCAATAGGGGAGTTGGGGCACCGCCCCCTGTCACACACAGAGCAGGGCAGATCAGGGGGTTGGGGCGCCGCCCTCTATCACCCACAGAGCAGGGCCGATCAGGGGGTTGGGGCGCCGCCACTCTCACACTCAGGGCAGGGACGATGGGGAGGTTATGGCTCTACCCCGTCACACACAGAGCAGGGCCCGTGGGGGGGGGTTGGGGCGCTGCACCCTGTCACACACAGAGCCGCAGGGCGATCAGGGGGTTGGGGAGCTCCCCCCTATCAGGCACAGAGCAGGGGTGATCAGGGGGTTGGGGCACCTTCCCCTGTCACGAACAGAGCAGGGCGGATAGGGAGGTTGTGGCCCTGGCCCCTGTCACACACAGAGCCGCAGGGCGATCAGGGGGTTTGGGCGCTGCCCCCTGTCACGCTGATCCTGGTGCTGGGAGGCATATTACCCTTTTACTATATAGGATAGAGGCCTGGTGCATGGATAGGGTCTGGCTGGTTTGCCCTGAAGGGTGTCCTGGATCAGGGTGGGGGTCCCCACTGGGGTGCCTGGCCAGTCTGGGTGAGGGGCTGAGGGCTGTTTTCAGGCTGGTGGGTGACTGAAGCTCCCAAGCGCTCCTTTTTTTCTTTTTTCTTTTATTCTGGGCCAAGGCCTCTGCTGCTGAAAACAGGTATCTGGTTTGTTTCGGTTCTATAATCAAAACACTGTATCATCTCCAGCTCTGAGATTCCGGCAGGCTGAAAGCTGGTTTCTGGGTTTTGTTTAGCTTCTATATTTGTTACAATGTTTCAAACTGCCAGCTCAGAGGCCGGCAAGGCAGGCGGGGAATGTTGGAGTCCTCCTTCACTGAAGCAAGCAAGCCTCATGTTCGCTTCCAGCTGCCGGCTGCCATCTTGGCTGGCAGTTAATTTGCATGTTGCCCTGATTAGCCAAGGGGAAGGGTAGCGGTCGTACGCTAATTACTATGTTTCTCTTTTATTAGATAGGATAACTTGAACCCAAACACAACCCCAAAGAAAACCTTCAGTGGTGGCCCACAGGATCAAACCCAAATGTCTTAGCATGATTTTCAAAGTCTTAAGCGATCTAGGACCTGTGAACCTTTCTGACTTTTCCTCCAGGGATGCCCTCGTGATCCAGTGTCACGGTTGCCCTTGATATCTCACCAATTCACTAGAATGTCATGTGCAGTCATGCTTTCGTGGCTTCATTCAACCCGTTTCCTCCATCCAGATTATTTTTCTCTTTCTTCTTTGCCTTGTGCAAACCATTCATCCTTTAAAGCACAGGCAAATGAAATGGAATCTGTACATACTCCCTTTATCTAACATGATTGACAACAGCAATGGCTGATCAACCAAAAGAGTCAGTTAAAGAAGGAAATTAAAAAAGAAAACCAACCTATTTAAACATTCTCACTTAAAATATCAAGAACATTCATTTAATGACTCTTTGGTGTAAGGCTTTTTGATTACGAGTTTACAGATTAAATTTCTCCATTGACCTTCTTCATAAACTATAGTCCGGAAGTTTTATTTTCCAGTGTGGGTCCTTATAAAGGAGGAACAATTTAAAGGTGCTTGAAAAGCAATCTAAATACAGAGCTCTTCTAGATTTTTATGATTTTATCCCCAGTTTTTAAAATAATTGTCTTGCTTACTCCTAGCATTAAAAAATAAATTTTCCACAATAATGCCAATGTACTTAATGCCATTGAAATGTACACTTAAATGTGGTTAAGATGGTGTATTCAGCCGCTTGGGTTGCCATAACGAGCCTGAGTTTGGGTGTTCTTAACAATATTTTCTCATAGTTCTGGAGATTGGTAGTCCATGGTTAAAGCAAATTCATTGTTTGGTGAAGGCTCTTTTCCTGGCTTGTGGACAGCACCTTCTCGCTGTGTCCTCACATGGCCTTTACTCTAGGAGTGAAGAGAGAGAGAGAGAGAGAGAGAGAGAGAGAGAGAGAGAGAGAGATACTTTCTGGTGTCTCTTCTTATATGAACATGAATCCTATTGAACAGGATTCCACCCTTATGACCTAATTTAATATTAATTACTTCCTTTGAAGTCCCATCTTCAAATAAAGCAACATGGTGTGTCAGGACTTCACCATATAAATTGGGGGGAGGGGGTGGATACAAACATTCAATCCATAATCAGCGGTAAATTTTACATTATGTGTGCTTTTTACCATGTGCTCTGTCACTCCACCAAACCATTCCTTAAAGCTGAATTGGGCATTTTCATCTCTTCCTCACAGTCCAGTGAGATTCTTAAACTGTCTCACAACCCATGCACGAAATGGAGGGAAATGCATTTCTCCAACTTGCTGTTCCCTTCCATCCTTTTAAATAGAATGTCTGCAGGGAAGTCTTTGTGATGAAACAGCTTGATGCATTTTGAGCTAAACTTTAGCTGTTGCAGGTGATCATCACTTTCCTTCCCAACATCAGATTTTTTTTTCTCCCTTCTCCAATCCCTCCTTACTCTCCTAGCTTCAGGCCTGTGGACTCTTAAAGAATCTATCTGTCCCTGTGGATGGGAATCCTTGATCATACTGCTGCTGGATCCCAGGCTCATCAACAACTTGGCCTCTAAGCTAAGGGCGAGTTTATGGTTGCAACAGCGCCATCTAGTGGCTTTTAGTCATCACAGAGGGAACAAACCCTCTTCAGAGGCAAGGAGCAGATGTTCTGGAGGAGCAGGGTCCCCTTAAAACCAGGCTTCTTCTCTTGTGCTAAGTTTTGTGTCTTAAACATACTTTTAAAGAAAAGTTTTAGCTTCACAGAAAATTTGAGGGGAAAGTACTGAGATTTCTTGTATTTCCTGTCCTCATACATGCACAGTTTCTTCCACCGTCAACACCACTCACCTGGTACCTTTGTTACAATTGATGAACCTACATTGACACATCACCATCACCTAAAGTTCACAGTTTACATTAGAGTTCACTCTTGTGTTGTAAGTTCTATAGATTTGGACACATGTCTAATGAGATGTATCCACCATCATAGTATCGTACAGAGTAGTTTCACTGCCTATTCATCCCTTCCCTCATCCCTTCCCCCTGGTCTTTTTACTGTCTCCATAGTTTTGCCTTTTCCAGAATGTTATATAGTTGGAATCATACAGAATATAGCCTTTTCAAATTGGCTTTTTTCACTTTGCTCATAAGTTTTCTCCATGTCTTTTTATGCTTTGAAACCTCATTTCTTTTTAGTGCTGAATAATATTAGATTGTCTGGATGGACCACATTTTGTTTATCCATTCACCTACTGAAGGTCATCTCAGTCACTTCCAAGTTTTGACAATTATGAATAAAACCAATATAAACATCCATGAGCAGGTTTTTGTGTAGACATAAGTTTTTAGCTTGTTTGGGTAAATAACAAGGAATGCAATTATTGGATCACAGGTAAGAATATGTTTAGTTTTGTAAGAAACCACCAACTGCCTTCCAAAATGGCTGCAGCTTTTGCATACCCACCAGCAATGAGTGAGAGTTGCTCCACATTCTCACCAGCATTTGGTGTTGCCAGTGTTCTGGATTTTGGCCATTTTGATAGTTATATAGTGACTTTTGTGCTAATTTTTAGGCCATAAAAACACATAATTTCTTCACTCATTATTTATGCTATTGGGAATAAGTAAGTGCTTTTAAAGGAAGGAATTTCTCACCTGGGGAAGATATTAGTACCTTGTGCTAAACTTGGGGAAATTGAAATTCTGTTTAGAATCTGAACTGAAGACAGATCCATGAATTCCATCCTTGCAATTTACAGACACACAGAAGTTGCGATTTTTCTGTACGAATTCATTCATTGGTTCTCTTTACTTGTAAAATCTACCATCGGGGTTCCTTTTCATCACAGGGCTGAGCCCTCCTAGGATGGAAACGAGAGAAGAGAGAGAATGTTGCCTTTGCCATGTCTTTTCTGCTATAGCTAAGATGAACAGCTTAGGACTGTGCTGTTCATGCTGATGGTAGTGTCTGTCCTACCCTGTCAAGTCCTTCCTCCCCTACCGCCTTCTCCCCAAATCCATCTGCCAAAGACCTATTTATTCTTTCCTGTGCAGCACAACAGATTGTACTGGTTTCTTTCTCTGAATTCCTAGAGCTTTTTTATTTTTATTTTTTTAAAATATTTTTATTGGTTTCAGCGAGTAAGAGAGAGAGGGAGAGAAAGATAGAAACATCAATGATGAGAGAGAATAATTGATTGGCTGCCTCCAGCCTGCCTCACATTGGGGATCGAGACTACAACCCAGGGATGTGCGCTTGATTGGAATTGAACCCGGGACCCTTCAGTCCACAGGCCAATGCTCTATCCAGTGAGCCAAACCGACTAGTGCCCTACAGCTTTTTAAAATTAGGAACTTTCGTGCCTCTACTTACGTTATTTTTTTCGGGAATTCGTTGTTCCTCTTTTGTTGCCTTGGGAAATCTTACTCAGCTTTAAATGCAAAATTAGAACCTCATCTCATATGTACACCATTGTTACAGACCATGGTGTGCTGGTAAACCACCTTGACACACACACACACACACACACACACACACACACACCAAAACCCAAATAACAATAACAAAAACCTAATCTGTAGTGGCCAATTTCTATAGTATAAATACTCCTACCATGGCTAATTTCAAGCTGCCACTGTGACATTTCTGAATGTGGAGTTGGAAAGGGATGTGTATAGTTTTCACATGGACTGTCAAAGTAATTAGGATATAGAGGCAGGGAGCATGTCTTATTAACCTTTGGTGATTAGTGCTCAGTCCTGTGTTTGGTATATAGCAAGTACTCCATGTATTTCTGCTATCGATCTTTATGTAAATAGCTAAGTGGCCACCATGTCTCTCTGTGGACCCACTGGTTGGATGAGTCTTTGGAGGGGGTAACTGTGACTGTCCTGTAGCAATCATTAGACAGAGAGGAAACTCTAAAGAAAGTCAATTTACCTAGTGAGATGTAGGACAAATATTGCACACACAATTATCCTTATGTTGGGGACAGAAGACTTATATATCAAGACTTTTCCACTTCTCCACTAGCTTGTTTTTCAGGGTCTAAGATTAACATAAAGGTCTAAAATGTAGCTACAGATGAAACTGTGGGCACAGGGATGTCCCATTGGCACTGAGAAAGGTTGTATGAGAGGAGAGGCAGGAACACAGTGGCCACTTGCTGCACAAATGAGTTGCCTATAAACATATGAGGCCAGATCTAATCTTTAGCTTTCCGCATAGTTCATATGACATGATCACCCTACAGTGCAGCTGAAAGTTATGGTTTTTAGTTTAAAGGCCCTTGGGGAATGGCATGTATACCAGATGTCAGCCCTTGGGCATGAGACGGAAGGAGAGCAGACACAGCCCAACAGAGGATGTCTGCACAGCTGCAACCCATTTTGTTCTGCTCTCTCCATTCCTGTTCGGCGTTAGCTGTTTAGGACGATGACTAAGGTTCCATGACCTGTGGCGGCTAAGCAGACATTAAACAAGAAGGTACATCTCCCTGTGCACACAGCTTTGTCTAGAGATTTTTTATTTTTATTTATTTTTGAAGCTCTGCAGAGGAGGACAGGTTGGCATGGGACTGCTGCTTTTTTCTTCCTGGTCACGTGGGACAAGGAGCTGCTTTGGAAAATGGCTCAAAGGGGATCAGGCTGGACGTTCTAACAAGTGAGGTGAGAAACGAGAGACCTGGAATCTGGTCCTTGTAACTTGCCATCTTGAACTACGAACTTGACAGTCACTGAAGCAATCTCTGCCTCAGTTTTCCTTTTTACCCTGAGCCCCTCTCCCTCCATCTCTGTAAGCACCTCTCCTCTGGCTTCAGTCTTTCCTTATTTTAGGATCCCTGTTCTCTCACGCTGTCCCCATGAAACGTCTTTGCTCTAGAAAACTACTCTGGATGCTCTATCAATGATCTCCATGTTAGTATGAATTTCAGCTGATGTTCTACCTCCATATGTGACTACATTTAAAATCTCCAAGCTGGGTCCTTTCCCAGGTGCTTCCCTAGGAGCAACTATCTAAAAGCTAACCACCTGCAAGTTCTCTTACTCTGTCCCTAAACACAGGGATAGGAAGGAGCTATTTTGAGATGACTGCATGAGACTTCTTTGTATTTTTTCTTATTTTTACACATGTAGGAAAAATATATTATTCACTAACTCCTACTTTTCGTAGCTCAAAAAACACCCACATCTCCATTCTTGGAAATTTGAGAGTATGAGGACTGGGGAGCTGATATTTTAGTGCAGAAGTCTCTGCAGCTAGAACCAAGTTTCTAAAAATGTGCCATGTTACATAATCCAGGGGAAGGATGGAAAAGTACCAGCTGGAGTGAGGTTGAAGACTTTCCTGCATTTGACTTACTCAGGCAACAGCCTTTGAATTAAGATGCATCTCAGAAAAGCCAAACAAAACCCATTCATTCTCCAGGGCTTTGCATTCATTGGGGGGAGCTGGATTGTCGCCATGGGGCAGAGCCCTCCTGGGTACAGCTGTGGCTTTTCTTGTGGCCCTTGACGCCTGCTTCCAGGGCCTTCTGTTCCCCTTCACATGCCCATCACCACCCTGATGCATCTATGGTTCTCCACCCCTCCCAGGAAGACGGCTTTTATTAGCCACAACTGGCTTCCCTCCTCAACACTTGCCTCTTCTCTGTCCTGGGCCTCAGACTCTGCTTCAGGTGGCACTTGCAATGTGTCATCATTATTTACAGTATCATGGATCCTTGCCATTGTGTCAGCTAATCAATTAGAGCACCTTGAAAAACACACACAGTGTATTAGCTGAAAACGGTGCATAGCAGTTATGCAGTGACAACATGGTTCTCATATCAGGAATGATGAATGTGATGGGAAGGTGATGCTTTCAGCCCCATGGAACCTTTTGGGGTTCCCTCCAGTCACATGGTACACTAGTAGCTATGTAGCTCCTGTCTCTACTAAGAAATTTATGTGTTGGAGCCCTCGGCCCGGCTGTTCCCCTTTTCCCAACCCCTCGAACTGCTCTGGGGTTGGGGAGGAAACTGCCTGCCATTTCTGAACAGTGCCTTTGGAGGAACTAGCTTATCATATTGCTGCTCCATTACTGGATAGACTAAGGACTGGCTGGAGGGTGGAGAGCCCGCAGGAGTCTAGAGGGGTCTCATGGAAGCTTTAAAAGACTAACTATGAACTGCTTACTGCACAGCTGAGTTTATGGGGTTGGGGAGCATGGAGCCTGGCATCATGAGAATGCTGGGAGGGGAGATCCATTTCCAGTTGGGACCCTAGACAGGAAGGAGCGTTCCTCACCAGAAGAAATGGAAACTGCCCCTGCTTTGTCCCTAGTGCTGAACCTCTGGTTGTGAGGATGGAGAGAGGGAGACAGCTGCAGTTACTGCCCACTGCCTCATGGGCCTCGAGCTTCTCCACTGGGAGTGAGCAGACACAGTGGCCCGGCGTTGTGCTAGACACGCACAGCAAAAGGACAGGAATAGTCTTGCCTTTCTAGGAACTCCCAATCTATAGGGGAGTTGCTAAACACTCTGAAGTACAGGTTTTCCTGAGACAGAGAAACCAAGGAAGAGAGCCAAGAAAAAAGAAAGGAAAAATGAGGTAGACCTCTTGTTGACAATTTTATATATATAAATTTAATTGATTTCAGAGAGGAAGGGAGAGGGACAGATAGATAGGAACATCAATGATGAGAGAGAATCATTGATCGGCTGCTTCCTGCACACCCTACACTGGGGATAGAGCCCACAGCCTGGGTGTATGCCCTGACTGGGAATTGAACCATGACTTCTTGGTTCATAGGTCAATGCTCAACCACTGAGCCATGCCAGCCAGGTTGCTAACAATTTCCTGGAGAATATGGGCGCCCAACCTCCCAGCATTGATGGCATGAGGCATCTCCTTTGCCCTGGGAGCTGCCCTGAGGGCCTCTTAGTTCTTCAGATCATTGAGAAGTCTTTGCCTTCCATTACACCAGACTCAGTCTCAAGGAAAGCTTTATGTGTCACATTGGGCTAAGTGTGCATGTTGAATGGGAAACTCAGGCCAAGCGCCCAGACTGACCAGCCACAGCTAGTTCCTCACCCCAAGGCTATTAGCTCACAAGACTGATCGAGTCAGAGTTTCCAGGATCCAGCCACCTGTATTTAAAAGTTCTCCTGGAGATTCCCATATGTGGCCAGAGCTCTGCCTTGCTGTGAAAAGCATGGGGGACAATGGAGAACTACACCAGATGCTCCTGTTTTGCAGGTAGGAGAGCAGCAGGGCAGCAGTCTGGGAGTGCTGACTCTCATACACCCAGAGACTGTTACTAAGAGCCTCACTAGCTTCTCCCTCCTCAGACGTTACTATTCATTCCAGGTCTCCTTTGCTATCGTTGACTATGTGCCGTAGTCCTTTGGACCCCCAACTCTCCATGCTCCTCTCAACTGTGGAAAAGGGAGGCAGAGCTGTGTGGAAGACTGTCCATTGTGGAGTCTATTGAAAGGGTTCTTTACCTGAATTCAGGTCTTTTCTGAAATACTCACAGATAATAACTTGTTTTCCATGGAGTCACAAATCATGTTTTCTTATGACATCACTAACCTATTTAAAATGTTTGTAAAATTATATATACAGAGCCTATTGACGAATGGGTTAGTTGAGTCAGTACATATTCTACAAGGTGCATTGTCCTACTTCTAAAGTTACACGTGTCCTATGACTAATTTCTGCTAAATGTTGCCTTTCACTATCTGAAAAGATGTCAGTTGTATCCAAGGAAGGCCACAGAGTTCTACAGAACAGAGTTTCAGAGCTGGAAGAGAGTTGAGGGGTCATATGGTCTAATCCCTTATTTTACATGTAAGGAAACTGAGGTCCAGAGAAGTGAGTCAATGACGAAAATCACACACAGATAGGTGATAGACAAGACTCTAATACAGATAATCTGAGTTCTAGTCCAGTGATATTTCCACTATGGTAAGTATCATAGGTCTTTTCAGTTGTTAACCATAATCCTCTAATCCACCTTAGACATACTGCCATCTTGATACCTGGCCAAGCCACACTTGATTCTTGGCTCAAAAGATATCCATTGTCTTTGCTCTTTAGCTACTGTTGTTCTCTTCACTTGTACTAATAACTGCAAGCTTATGAGTGAAGGATTTAAAAAATATTTCTCACCCATTGAAAATAAAATGTATGAAAGTACTTAAAATATGCACACAATTAAGCAATTATCCATCTACCACAAGGCTCTTCATAGAACACGTGCTAAGTTAAGAAAAGCAGAATCACATACAAATTACTTTCTATATAGTAACACACACACACAAAACATATCTATACATCATTGAGAATTTAACACTATTTAGTGATATCCAAGACCTTGCCATGTGTCATATTATTTCATGTTTATTAAAAAATATTTTTATTGAAATTTTAGAGAAAGAGGAAGGGGGAGGGAGCGAGAGAAACATCTATCTGTTGCATCCTGCATGCCCCTACTGGGGATCAAGCCCACAACCAGGCATGTGTTCTGACCGGGAATTGAACCAATGAACCCAACCAACTAAGCCACACTGACCAGGGCTGTCATATCTATACTAATAAAAGGGTAATATGCTAATTAGACTGGATTGACTGGACATCTTCCAGACATCTGATTTCCTTCCGGACAAAGTCACGGTGGCAGAGGCCGAGGCAGAGGGGGTTAGGGGCGTTCAGACCAGCAGGGGAGTAAGCAGTTGGGGGTGATCAGGCTAGCAGGGGAGTAGTTAGGTGGCGATTAGGCCAGTAGGGGAGTGGTTAGGGGGAGGTCAGGCCAGCAGGCAGGCAGGAGAGCGGTTAGGAACCAGCAGTCCTGGATTGTGAGAGGGATGTCTGACTGCTGGGATTGGGCCTAAACCAGTAGTCAGACAACCCCTGAGGGGGTCCCAGATTGGAGAGGGTACAGGCCAGGCTGAGGGACACCCCCCCCCCCCATGCATGAATTTTGTGCACTGGGCCTCTAGTTAGTTTATAATATGGAATATTAAGTTTTATGTTACCTATAGAGACTGGTGAGTGTTATTTTGATTTGAAGAGCTTCAGAGAATAATAAGAAAGTCTTCCAGTCTTACTTGTAAGAAAATCTAAGCTCTATCCAGGTTTAATGTTTCTTTTCTTCAAGCCATTTATGTTACTCTATTTAATACTTGTAAAGTTGACATAATCTTATGTGGAAGTGAGTAACATTTTAGTGACCTACCCTCCATATCTACATTTTCTAAATGGGACTTCAAAAAGTTGTTGATGGACTTGAAACTCTCAGATTTAGTATTCTGATCCTCACTGACAACTCCTGAATCTAAGAGTGGTATGAACTTCATTTCCATGCTCTTTGTATAGTATGCATCAAGTACTACCTTGTCCTTACCATACAGCTCACAAGCCTACTTTTGTGTCTCTGGTCCATGCAGCCTCATATTCTCTTTCTTGTTTTATTTTATCTTTCATTCTTCCTTTGTGGTTGTTATATTTCCCTAATGGTGAGCTAGCATAATTTTCTAATGATGATGGGCAGAACTAGCAGAATTCCAGGTATTTTGTGATGAACCATTTGTGCATACACTTTGAGGGGTAGCCTCCCCAAGCACCAGAGTCCTCCTGTAGGGTTTCAATAGTTACTGCTCAGCCTGTTTTATGGACAGACAATCTGACACCCAGAAGAGAGGCTTCCCATGTTACTGTGGGAGAAGCCAGTCCAAGTAACCAGACTTTCAAACTCTAATCACATGGCTATGCGAGTCATTGGAATCAAAGGGAACCTGGTAAACCACTGTAATTGTCAAGCCATCTGTGGCCTGGTTAGAATGTTTTGTATTTCATTGGAAAGAAGTGGCAAGCCAAGGAGTTCTAAATATTTTGAAAGTTGGAGTAATAACCTTTGAAAGTAAAGAACATTCTTTTGCTCAGTCATTGTGAAATAGAATCACAGAATGCCAGCTCTGTGGGGATCTGTTCTACGTCCCCTCCTTTATGGAGGAGGACCCTGAAACCTCCTAAAGGTTGACTGACACGTCCCATGTCAGACTGTCAGTGCATGAGCAGAGACTAGAAGCCAGTCACTCTGATTACTTGTAAAAATTTCCCTGCTACATCACACAGCCTCCCTTATAGCCATGTCTTCAAGAAACTTGATGTTATGAAGCATATTGACTTGTACATATCAATGCCCAGGTCATGTACTTTGAAGTATTAAAAAAAGCATCATTATAAGATTTTTATAAACATCCCCTAACAAGAATGGGAAGGCTCTGGGACTGGGGACTTTTCTGTCTTGGGCATACCATAATGCTCTGATGAGAACCTTCATATTTTGGGGCACATAGTCTCACCATGACTGAATGGAATATATAGCCATTGGATATGGGAATTTTGGATTAAGGGGAGTTTTTATGGTTTACGGGAGGGGTGCTATAAGACATCTTGAATCCAGAATGTGTGAAGCTACAACAAATCTCTACTTGAGCTGATTTTGGCAGTGATTATAGCTGGTAATGAGGTGAGGAGACATGATGAAGGTGATAATAAGTAAATTTTGAGTTGGGCTTTTTAAACTCATCTTACTAAAAGGGGGTACAATGTGCTGAATGTATGCACGTACTCTCAGTTTCACCTGGTCCCACCTGCCTTCCATCAAGGGCCCTCAGCTGCTTGCTCCATGTGGGAGCTACAGCAGCTCTGGCACCTAATCCCTCTTCCCAACCTGACAGTCTAGTAGTGGCCCTGGCTGTTCCCACCATATCCAGACTCAGATGAGATGATGTACTGTGGGAAGTTGGATCTGGGTTCCCAGTTGCTAACTGGAGAGACTCAACCTGGAAGTGTAGGTGAGTTCACATACCATGCAGTGAAGGTATGGGGTGGGGATGGGGAGGCTTAATGCCCCCATGCCATGAGCTAGCATGAGACAGGAGATGAGAATAGTTGGCATGTAAATCCCTCTTACTTCCCTTCTCCTCCCTTCAGCCCCTACCCATGAACTGTTCTGGGACAGTGATGCCTTTTGACCATCCCAGAAATGTCCCACATGACTGAACCATCAACTATGTTTTCTTTTGAGGCCACAATAGCTGGTAGCATACACTTTGCTTTCCCTTCCCCTTTCACTTCACTCTTGCAGTCCTGGGATTTCACCCACCTCTCCATAAAGCATCAGCATTATTGCCTCCGTTTTGTTTCCTTGTAGAGCACAGGTTATGTAAGGGATTATTGTAAAGTTGTAAACGGTTTGTAAGTATAACAAGGAAGCTATGAACATGCCACACCTAGTTTCTCTTTCTAACTCAATTTGCCTATGTATATCTGAAGTGGCCCTAGGGAATGAATACCCAGTTCGTTTGTTTTTCTGTCACAGTGTATCTGCTTCTCTATATGTGTTTACTTTGGCCTCCTCTTTTTCCTGATTAGCCAATCATTCCCATTTATTTACACCAAATCTCTTAAAAAGCCAAACTGCTTGGTTTGACCGATGACTCACAATCATGAGGCAAATATAACGAGTCAAGTCACACACAAAAAAGAGAGTCAAGTCACTTCATAGGTTGCTGACCAGCATATGGATGGGCAATTCTTGAATGTGTGGCCCTCTTAGGCACAAAGAACATTAGCCCTACTTCCTTAAATTAGTCCTTTGGAAGGACAGAGTCAGTGAGAGGAAGAAGTTGGGTATGGCTTGTTCAGTAGAAAGTCCGGTGAAACAAAGGAGTTGGGTTGTCAGCTGTCACCTTCAGGCTATCTGGGCATCTTTCACAGGCTAACAGTGTTTATCCTTAACTACCTGGCCTCTTACATAACTCCCTCTTGGCTGTTGCTCTGTATGCAGTTCAACCTCCCATTCTCAGGGATTATTTAGGCTCTTGGACAGTGATCTGTTATGCCCTAAGTAAGAGCTAAGGTGTACTGTTGTGCAGGGAAGAACTTAATCTGACCTATTCTTCAAGAATATGATAGCAAATCAAGGGAAAACTTACTTTTTTTGAATGATTAATCAAGATATCTTAAGGAAGATGATGACATGGAGGTAGTTTGGGGGTCCCTGGCTAGTGGATAAGAAATTGTCCCAGAACTAGGAAGCAAGTAGGAAAGATCAAGTATCAGCAGGTTGAACACTGAAGGAGGATGAAGAAGTGAGGAAGCAAATGCCAAGGAAACTGGTTAGGAGAGAAGCCCTGGTGGCTATACTGGCCTAAGTTCTGATTTGCAGCAGTGGAAAAGTAAGAGCACTGCAGGTCACGGAGGATGTAAAAGAAGAATAAAAGCTGCTTACACTGATTGAGGACTTACTCTCTTTCAGACCTCCCTCAGGGGGCTTTTTATTTAGACATCATAGCAACCTCATGAGGTTTTACAGATGAGGAGACTGACATAACAAGGTGGAGTAATTTGCTTAAGATCCCACAGCTGGAGGGAGACTGGGTCAAGATTCCAACTTTCTCATGTTGTACGACCCCTCACCCCTCCCAAACCTTCAAACATAGGAAAACTTGACATATGTTGTGAAGAGCTCCCAGGTCACTATAGTAACAGTTTATTGTTTACTCTCTGCTGAAGCCTGTGACATTTCTGTTTAGAAACACAGGGCACAGTGATAACAGAATGACATTGCCCACTTACTAGAGCAGGCTGAGACTGCTGATCCATGCAGACCTGTTTCACAAGCATGATGGGAGGTTTAATGTTTTGTATCAACTATCCATTTAGAATCCCACTCATTTGTTCATCCACACAATCATCCAACTCATACATACTGAGCTCCTACTGTATACTATGTTCTATAATGACCTTGTGTTGGGCCCTGAGGTTACAACAGTGAACCGGATAGACAAGATCCCTACTGTTATGGACCTGTAGAGATGTGCCCTGGTTTGTGACTAGCTCAGCCGTGGGCAAACTATGGCCCGAGGGCTGGATCCGGCCCATTTGAAATGAATAAAACTAAAAAAAAAAAAAAAAGACCGTACCCTTTTATGTAATGATGTTTACTTTGAATTTATATTAGTTCACACAAGCACTCCATCCATGCTTTTGTTCTGGCCCTCCGGTCCAGTTTAAGAACCCATTGTGGCCCTCGAGTCAAAAAGTTTGCCCACCCCTGGACTAGCCACTTCTGACTATTGACTGGTTGATATGTGGCTAGTCCCTATTGAGATGTACTGGAAGTATAAAATATACAGCAATATTAAAGACAGTATAAAAATGGTAAAACATCTCACTGATAATTATTATTATTGATTACATGTTGGACCAGTAATATATTGGACATCATGGGTTAGATAGATGGCATTATTGAAATTAATATTACTTGTTCTTTTTTACGTTTTAGATGTGGCTACTTGAAAATTTAATATAGCTATGTAGCTTGCATTATACTTCAATTGAACAGTGCTGGTCTGGAGAGAAAGCTGGATGCTGAGCAACTGTTTAGACGAGTTTTGAGCACTGCTAAGGGGAACTAAAATGTACTACCGAAGCTGGAGACATTGACACATAACATAGTCTAGACAGTTAAGGAAGGATGTGTCCAAAGAAGCTTGTGTCTCCAATAAATGGTTAGTCGTGTTACATTTAGTGATATTTCTAAGAGCATCAGTCTTAAAAAATGCAGTTATTTTAAGGTACAGAGCATTCATTTGTTTAACTGCTAGACTTGGTCACGGATAATGATTAGATTAGCTCAGCCCTGTGTTAATGAAGGCCTGACTGCATTTTGAGGACAAAGCTATGAGTTAACTGTGTGTGTGTGTGTGTGTGTAGGGTATGTGTGTTAAAGGGGCAGCATGTTAATGTTAATAAGGATAGTTAACACTTATGGAGAATTTACTTTGTACCTGAGATATTTTTTGAAGTGCTGTTAATGTATTATCTCACCTCATTCCAGGAATAACTCTCTGAAGAGGTATCCTTATTATCTGCTCCTCACAAATTCGAGGTAGGAGTTGGGAAGGTTGAGTTCCTTGCTTTAGTCATATCACCAGTATTTTGCCAATCCAGGATTGAACCCGTAAATCAGGTAATCTATGTCAGATCTCGCCCCTGGGTTTGAATTCCAGATCTGCCACATACTGACTGAGATTTCAGTAAAATACTCAACTCCACTGACTTGGTTCCATTCTTTATAAAATGGGATGGATACCTTTGTGGGGAAGGAGGAAAATCCCCCTTTCCCTTCCTAGTTTTTCTGGATGGTTGATAACTAAAATGACAAAGACAGATTAACACAAGAAAATATCCAAATTTAATTACATATATACATACAGGGGTTCCATAAGAATATGGGACCTGAGGACAAATTGGGCAGTTGAGGCCTATATGCCTTTAAAAAAATATTTTTATTGATTTCAGAGAGGAAGAGAGAGGGAGAGAGAGATAGAAACATCAATGATGAGAAAAAAATCATTGATTGGCTGCCTCTTCCATGCCCCTTACTGGGGATTGAGCCAGCAACCTGGGCATGTGCCCTTGACCAGAATCAAACCTGGGACCCTTCAGTCCACAGGGTGACATTCTAGCCACTGAGCCAAACTGGCTAGGGCCTATATGCCTTCTTGATCTAAGGAGAAGCGGGGTGGGTAGTAGTGGTTTGGGATTTCACAGGGCAAGAAGGCAAATCACATAGGGATAGGAAAGCAAATTTGGTAAACAAACGTTTGCTGGGCCATCAAACCATAGTAACCATAGGACAGAGAGGACTTTGATCTCTCACAGGTCTTGCTAGGCTCCTTCCTGTCTATCATATTTAGTTCACATAAACTATAGTGTTTTTTTTTTTATTTTTCGCTAAAAGTATTACAAAGAGTATTACATAAGTGTCCTTTTTTCCCCCCCGCCCTTGACAAACCCCTGCCCTCCCTTACCCCCCAGTGTCTTATGTCCATTGGTTATGCTTATATGGATGCATACAAGTCCTTCGGTTGATCTCTTACTCCCCTCCCTCCTGTCCCCCAACCCTCCCTGGCCTTCCCACTGCAGTTTGACAATCAGTTTGAGGCAGCTCTGCCTCTGTATCTATTATTGTTCAAAAGTTTGTAATGGTCTTTATTATCCATGAATGAGTGAGATCATGTGGTATTTTTCCTTCATTGACTGGCTTGTTTCACTTAGCATAATGCTCTCCAGTTCCATCCATGCTGTTGCAAATGGTAAGAGTTCCTTCTTTTTTACAGCAGCATAGTATTCCATCGTGTAGATGTACCACAGTTTTCTAATCCATTCATCTACTGATGGGCACTTAGGCTGTTTCCAGATCTTAGCTATTGTGAATTGTGCTGCTATGAACATAGGGGTGCATATATCCTTTCTGATTGGTGTTTCTGGTTTCTTGGGATATATTCCTAGAAGTGGGATCACAGGGTCAAATGGGAGTTCCATTTCCAATTTTTTGAGGAAACTCCATACTGTCTTCCATAGTGGCTGCACCAGTCTGCATTCCCACCAGCAGTGCACAAGTGTTCCTTTTTCTCCACATCCTCTCCAGCACTTGTCGTTTGTTGATTTGTTGATGATGGCCATTCTGACAGGTGTGAGATGGTACCTCATTGTTGTTTTGATTTGCATCTCTCGGATGATTAGTGACTTTGAGCATGTTTTCATATGTCTCTTGGCTTTCTGAATGTCCTCTTTTGAAAGGTGTCTATTTAGATCCTTTGCCCATTTTTTGATTGGATTGTTTATCTTCTTTTTGTTAAGTTGTATGAGTTCCCTATAAATTTTGGAGATTAAGCCCTTATCAGATATGACGTTGGCAAATATGTTTTCCCACGAAGTGGGTTTTCTTGTTGTTTTGTTGATGGTTTCTTTTGCTGTGCAGAAGCTTTTTATTTTGATGTAGTCCCATTTGTTCATTTTCTCTTTAGTTTCAACTGCCCTAGGAGCTGTATCAGTGAAGAAATTGCTTTGGCATATGTCTGAGATTTTGTTGCCTTTGTATTCTTCTAGAATTTTTATGGTTTCCTGTCGTACATTAAAGTCCTTTATCCATTTTGAGTTTATTCTTGTGTATGGTGTAAGTTGGTGGTCTAGTTTCATTTTCTTGCATATATCTGTCCAATTTTCCCAACACCATTTATTGAAGAGACTATCTTGGCTCCATTGTATGTTCTTGCCTCCTTTGTCAAATATTAATTGAGCATATTGGTTTGGGCTAATTTCTGGACTCTCTATTCTATTCCACTGATTTATATGTCTGTTCTTGTGCCAGTACCAGGCAGTTTTGAGAACAGTGGCTTTGTAATACAGCTTGATATCTGGCATTGAGATCCCACCTACTTTGTTCTTTCTCAGGATCGCTGCAGCTATTCGGGGTCTTTTTTTATTCCAGATGAATTTTTGGAGAGTTCATTCTAGATCTTTGAAGAAGGCCATTGGTATTTTAATGGGAAGTGCGTTGAATTTATAGATTGCTTTGGGTAGTATGGACATTTTAATGATGTTGATTCTACCAATCCAAGAACATGGTATGTTCTTCCATCTCTTTATGTCTTCCTCTATCTCTTTTTTCAACGTCCTGTAGTTTTCTGAGTAGAAGTCTTTTACCTCTTTAGTTAAGTTTATTCCTAGGTATCTTAATTTTTTTGGTGCGATGGTAAATGGGATGTTTTTATAATCTCTCTTTCTGAAAGTTCACTATTGGTGTATAGAAATGCCTCAGATTTCTTGGGGTTAATTTTGTATCCTGCTACCAAATTCATGTATTAAGTCTAGTAGTTTTTTGATGGAGTCTCTAGGTTTTGTATGTATAATATCATGTCGTCTGCAAATAAGGACAGTTTTACTTCCTCTTTTCCAATTTGGATGCCTTTTATTTCTTCTTCTTGTCTAATTGCAATGGCTAATACTTCCAGGACTATGTTGAACAGGAGTGGTGAGAGTGGGCATCCCTGTCTTGTTCCTGTTCTTAGGGGAAATGGTGTTAGTTTTTGTCCATTGAGTATGATGTTGGCTGTGGGCCTGTCATATATGGCTTTTATTATGTTGAGGTATGATCCTTCTATTCCCACCTTGCTGAGAGTTTTTATCAAAAATGGGTGTTGGATTTTGTCGAATGCTTTTTCTGCATCAATTGATATGACCATGTGGTTTTTTTCTTTCAATTTGTTTATGTGATGTATTACGTTTATTGATTTACGGATGTTGTACCATCCTTGCATCCCTGGGATAAATCCTACTTGGTCATGGTGTATGATCCTTCTGATGTATTGCTGGATCCGATTTGCTAAGATTTTGTTGAGGATTTTGGCATCTATGTTCATGAGGGATATTGGCCTGTAATTCTCTTTCATTGTGTTGTCTTTACCTGGTTTTGGTATTAGGGTGATGCTAGCTTCATAGAATGTGTTTGGAAGTGTTCCATCCTCTTGAACTTTTTGTAGTAATCTGAGGAGGATAGGTTTTAGTTCTTCCTTGAAAGTTTGGTAAAACTCCCCTGAGAAGCCGTCTGGTCCTGGGCTTTTGTTTGCTGGAAGCTTTTTGATAACTACTTCAATTTCTTCCATAGTTATTGGCCTATTGAGATTTTTAGATTCTTCCTGATTGAGTTTTGGAATGTTGTATTTTTCTAGGAATTTGTCCATTTCCTCCAGGTTGTCTAGTTTGTTGGAGTAGAGTTGTCCGTAGTATTGTTTAACAATCATTTGTATTTCTGTGGGGTCTGTTGTTATTTCGCCTCTATCATTTCTGATTTGGTTTATTTGGGACCTCTCTCTTTGCTTCTTGGTGAGCCTGGCTAGGGGTTTGTCAATCTTGTTTATCCTTTCAAAGAACCAGCTCTTGGTTTCATTGATTTTCTGTATTGTCTTTTTGGTCTCTATTTCATTGATTTCTGCTCTAATCTTTATTATCTCCTTCCTTCTGCTCACTCTGGGGTTTTCTTGTTGCTCTCTTTCTAATTCTTTGAGTTGTAGAGTTAGATGATTAACTACCATTTTTTCTTGTTTTTTGAGATAGGCCTGTAGAGCTATAAACTTCCCTCTCAGGACTGCTTTCATTGTGTCCCATAGGTTTTGGATTGTTGTGTTTTCATTGTCATTAGTGTCCAGGATGTTTTTAATTTCTTCTTTGATCTCATTGGTAACCCAATCAATATTTAATAACATGCTATTCAGCTTCCAAGTGTTTGAGTATTTTGGGTTGTTTTTATTGTAGTTTATTTCTAACATTATGCCATCGTGATCTGAGAAGATGCTTTTTATGATTTCAATCTTCTTGAATTTGTGGAGACTTTGCTTGTGACCCAATATGTGGTCTATTTTTGAATATGTCCCATGAGCACCTGAGAGGAATGTATATTCCATGGCTTTGGGGTGAAGTGTTCTGAAGATGTCAATTAAGTCCATCTGATCTAGTGAGTCATTTAGGATTGCTGTTTCTTTGCTGATTGTTTGTCTAGCGGATTTATCCAGTGATGTCAGTGGTGTATTAAAGTCCCCTACTATGATTGTATTGTTGTCGATCTCTCCCCTGATATCTTCTAGGAGTTTTCTTATGTATGTGGGTGCTCCTGCATTGGGTGCATATATGTTTATCAGGGTTATATCCTCTTGTTGTATTGATCCCTTTAGTATTATGAAGTGGCCTTCCTTATCTCTTGTTATGGCCTTCACTTTGAGGTCTATTTTGTTGGATATAAGTATTGCTACCCCAGCTTTTTTTTCATTTCCATTTGCCTGAAAGATATTTTTCCATCCCTTCACTTTCAGTCTGTGTGAGTCCCTTCTAATGAGGTGGGTCTCTTGTAGACAGCAAATGTATGGGTCATGTTTTTTTATCCATTCAGCCACTTGATGTCTTTTGATTGGACCATTTAGTCCATTTACATTTAAAGTTATTATTGAAAGGTACTTGTTTGTAGCCATTTCTATTTTTTTGTGGCTGCTTTCTTTCTGGGCTTTTTATTTCTTCCTTTTACACCAGTCCCTTTAGCATTTCTTGCATTGCTGGCTTGGTGGTGATGAACTCCTTTAGCCTTTTTTTGTCTGTGAAGCTTCTTATTTCCCCTTCAATTTTGAATGATAGCCTTGCTGGATAGAGTATTCTTAGATTCAGTCCTTTGCTTTGCATCACTTTGTAAATTTCCGTCCATTCTTTTCTGGCCTGATGTGTTTCTGTTGAGAAATCGTTTGATAATCTGATGGGGGATCCTTTGTAGGTAACTCTCTGTCTCTCTCTTGCAGCCTTTAAGATTCTCTCTTTGTCTTGTACATTTGCCATCGTTATTATGACGTGTCTTGGTGTCGGTCTTTTGGGGTTCATCTTGCCTGGGACTCTCTGTACTTGTGTAACTTTTTTCTTCCCCATATCTGGGAAGTTTTCTGTCATTATTTCTTCAAATAGATTTTCTAATCCTTGCTGCTCTTCTTGTCCTTCTTGCAGCCCTATTATGCGTATGTTACTTCGTTTCATGTTGTCCCGAAGCTCCCTTAGGCTCTCCTCCTGTTTTTTAATTTTTTTCTCCAGTTGCTGTTCAGATTGAGCTTGTTTCTCTGCCTTATCTTCTAACTCACTAATTCCGTCTTCTGCTTCTTCTAGTCTGCTGTTGAAACTTTCCATGGTGTTTTTGATTGTAGCTATATCACTTTTCATTTCTTCCTGATTCTTGCATAGGTTGTTGATTTTCTCATCCATCCGGTGAATGAATTGTACAACCATTATTCTGAATTCTTTTTCTGTCATGTTGCACACTTCAACTTCATTAATTTCCTTTCTTGGTGATTCCTCATTGTCTTTCCTCTGGGTGTTGTGTCGTCTCTTCATTCTGATTATCTCCTGATGGTTCAGAGGTCGAGTTGCGTGGGCCTGGGCCGTGTGCAGTGGGAGGCTCCCACCACCCTAGTGTCACTGAAGAGCTCTGACACTAAGATGTGTGGTTGTTGTTGGTTGGTGGGAACCAGGCTCGCTCTGTGTCAGTGTTGCCAACACTCAATGTGGCCTCGCACGTGCCCTTAGAATTAGGGACCCTGCCTGCACTGTGCTGAAATAGAGGCCCCCCTGGAGCGTGTTGAAAACCAGAGCAGAGCCCCCTAGCTTGCGCCAGGAGTCAGAGTTCCCCAAGAGTCCAGTATCAGAGTCTCTGCTGCTTCGCGCGACCTCACCTTGAGAATCAGGGTCCCTGTGTGCCCTTGCACCAGGAATTGGATTCACTGGCTCTTAGTATGAGTGCACAGGAAATCAGGATCTCAGGCGCAGGTGATAAGAAACACAGTCAAGTCACTGGTGCTTGGTGCTGCCTCCTGCCCTGAGAAACAGGGTCCCTGGGCCTGTGCTAGGCAGACAAACTCCCGTTCCCGCGATTGCTCCCAGCCCGGGGCTCAGATGCCAGCAGTGCGCACAGGATTAGTTCCTGGTGCTGTGCGCGCTTTTGCTCCCAGCCCAGGGCTCCGAAGCCCGCAGTGCACGTAGGATCAGTTCCAAGGTGCTCGAGCACTTCCAGGCCAAAGTTCCTGCAGCGCTGAGGCTCCGGCAAGGGGTAGGTCTATCAGTTAGTTACTCTGGCGCTGCCCGCGAGCCTGGGGGAAGGGGGGATGGGCTCTGGTACTCACGGATCTGCCGCAGGATTTCTGAACTTTTGGTGTCCGAGGTCTGTAGCTGTGGTCGCAGGTCTCTGACCCAGTAGCTGCAGGGTCCTGGTATGCTTCTGAGATCAGACTGGGTGGTGCTGAGGCAGGATCCTAGTCTCAAGCAGCT
>NW_005871095.1:2899037-2926982 GCF_000147115.1 Myotis lucifugus | reverse complement strand
CAAATTGGGCAGTTGAGGCCTATATGCCTTTAAAAAAATATTTTTATTGATTTCAGAGAGGAAGAGAGAGGGAGAGAGAGATAGAAACATCAATGATGAGAAAAAAATCATTGATTGGCTGCCTCTTCCATGCCCCTTACTGGGGATTGAGCCAGCAACCTGGGCATGTGTCCTTGACCAGAATCAAACCTGGGACCCTTCAGTCCACAGGGTGACATTCTAGCCACTGAGCCAAACTGGCTAGGGCCTATATGCCTTCTTGATCTAAGGAGAAGCGGGGTGGGTAGTAGTGGTTTGGGATTTCACAGGGCAAGAAGGCAAATCACATAGGGATAGGAAAGCAAATTTGGTAAACAAACGTTTGCTGGGCCATCAAACCATAGTAACCATAGGACAGAGAGGACTTTGATCTCACAGGTCTTGCTAGGCTCTTTCCTGTCTATCATATTTAGTTCACATAAACTATAGTTATCTATGAAATAGCTCCCTTCCTGCAGCAGGTCATCTATCTAAATTCTTTTAGGCAGTTAGAATCCTTTGTTTCTTAAAAGTAACCAGCTTAAAATAATACCCCAAAGAGGCTCTTTTTTGGGTAGCAAACTCTGTTCCCCTTCACCTTTCTTGCAGTAAGAGTTAGAGATAACCCATATCTGATAAACATGCTCACACTGTACCTGGCACTTAGTATGGGCTCAGCAAATTGTAGTTATTATTCTATTTAAGCCTCCTGTTAGAGTGAATTGTTGCAATAAAATCTAGTATTTGTGTAAACCCCAGACTAACTAGTTGGGTCACTGCACTGAGTATGGTCATCACCTAACTAGATGACCACAGGGTCACGGCACATTATTGAAATGAGGGGACACATCTGCTTCCTCTTCAGTCCCAAATGTGTCCTGCATTTGAACCTGTTGGACTATCTCACACTGTGACCAGCCATTTGTTTGCCAATTTTTTTCTCTCACAAAAATTCTCTCTTGGGGTCTGGCATCATGGGAATTGGGTCAGTTTTCTTTGGGAAGGTCAATCTCAAGCTGGTTACAAACAGTTGATTTCATGACAACTAAGTGCAGTTTAGGCCAACAAAGGGCAAACGGAGAGATTCCTTCCATGAGCTTGGAGACATGATGAGGCCACTGCCCAGCGCACACTGAGGCTTCTATTGGAGGTAATCAAGGGTGTGTGTGTGGGTCACAACATCTGATCCCATAGAGGTGGAGCAGTGGAATGCCTGAGCAAGGGAAACAAGTGAAATGTTACCCTCTTCCTGTCAAAAATTGTTAACAAGACAGTCTTCTCCAAAACTCAAAATGTCAGCTAGGATTGCTACCAGTGAACACAGATTAGTTCTGTATTAGACTAATTTCTCTGGGTTCTTCAGAGAAACAGGACCAGTAAACACACACACACACACACACACACACACACACACACACACACGTGGGCTGGGTAGATAGATTGGGGTTGATTTACTATGGGGAATTGGCTCAGGCAATTAGGAAGGCTGAGATGTCCCAAGATCTGCATATCTGGGAACTGGAGACCCAGGGAAGCCAATGGTGTAATTCAGGGAGAGTCTGAAGAGATGACAACCAGGGAAGCTGATGGTGTAAGCCATAGTCCATGGGCAGAAGAATATGAAATGAGATGTCCCAGCTCAAACAATGAGGCAGGAAAAAAAGGGTAAATTCCTCCTTCCTCCCCTTTGGTTCTATTCAGACCCTCAATAGATTGAATGAGGCCCACCACACTGGGGAGGGGAGGCATTTACTTTATTGAGTCCACTGATTCAAATGCTAATCCTGTTCAGAAACACCCTCAAAGAGTTACCCAGAAATAATGTTTAACCTGGCATCTGTGGCCAGTCAAGCTGATACAGAAAATTAACCATCACAAGCTCTCATTCATTCATCCATCCCATATTTATAGGGCACCTAGGATATTTCAGGTAGTGAGTGTGATTCTGTAGAATCAATGAGGAGCAAAATCAGATAAGGCCTCTGCACCCCTGAAGCTGGTGGTTTAGAGGGAAACAGACACTAATCAAATAACCTGACAAGCTCCAGACTAGATACATGATTTCTAAGGTCCCTGCAGCTCTCTAAAATTAAATAGCTCTCCTCAGTCTCTGAACCTCATAACTCATGAAGAGGAAAGTCACCAATTCCTGGCAGCCCCAGGGCCCACATTAACAGGAATTTGTCTGCCTCGCTGGGGAGAGTTGCCTTGCTGGACAGTTTCCTTTGGTCAATAGTACCACCCTAAGCAGAAGTCAAGAACCGCCATTCTGGAGGCTCCTTCCCCCAGCTCACTGGCCTCCCTCCCTTGCCCTGGTTTGTTGTTTGTTGGTTTTGGGGGGGTGGATTCCATCTTTAGTGATGAGTACTTCTTCCTCCGTGACACTGCAGAGCTGATGATGAGGCCTGTCATGAGTATGACATCTCTTTGGCTGCAATCCTGGCTTCTTCTCTGCTGTTTTTGGCCATCGGCCTGTTGCAACCTGGTGCTGCCTCATGGGACTTGCCACTAAGCTAAACAGCCACAGTCAGTCACAGCCACTTAAGTGGGTCTCTTAGACCAGGACCTTTCCTTATTCCTTCTCTTTTATTTTTTTAATTTATTTTTTTCTTTATTGATTAAGGTATTACATATGTGTCCTTAACCCCCATTGCCACCCCGTACCCCAACCCCTTCTCTTTTAGCTTCACCACTTCTTGAACTTTCCAGGCCTCTTTGATGAGTTGTATGCTCAATTTGGAGGCTTATACATTCAACGGGTATTGAGAGCCTTCTATGTGCCAGGCACTGGCTAGATGTGGAGACTCTACAAATCCAACTGTGGGACTTCTGATTTCATTAGGAAGAAGGCAGAAGCAGAAAGGACCCAGTGTGGAGGGCACACACACACACACACACACACACACACACATAAAGCCAAAGGGAAAAAAAAAGGATGAAAGTATTAGGGATTTAAAAATGGAAGCTTTGATATAGAGTGAAAAAGCTTGAAACTGTAAAAACTAAAAAAGATTGAATGAAGACACAAGGGTCAAAACACAATATTAAGGGAAATTTATTAGAAGAAATCTCCCCAAGTTTTCCCACTTTGTGAAAGACAGATATTTCAACACCAGTTTTGACTTCCCTCTATGGAAACTAAGGCTTTAGCTCTCATTCCCACCACTTTCCCACTGTGCATCTACAACTTTCTCATCCCATGTCCTCTCAAGTTTTGGTCAGATTAATTTTTTATGTTTAGTCTTCCTGAAGTTTCCCTATTTTCCAAGTAAGACATAGAGAGAAGACCAACCCCCATCCCAAAAATGGACCAATCCCGCCTCAGTCCCCTTTAATCCAAGGAAGCCTGGAGCAGTCCAGAGAGATGGGTACCACAGGTTGGCATGGCACCTCTGTGGACGTGGCTGGGCATTTGGGCGTGGCATGTGGGCAAGCAGCTGTGTCTGCTGGTATCAGGTGCCTGACAAGGGCCCCTGTGGCTTTGCTCACAGATGTGGTCAAGGAGCAGGTCTGTGGTGCACTCTAGCGCTGGAGGCAGCAGGCTTCTGCTCCAATGGGGAGAAGCAGCCCAGCACGTGTGCCTGCACTGCATCAGGGTGTGTAGGGCTCCCGGTACCCACCAATGCCCACCCACAGCCGTGGCATTGCATTGGAGTTGAGGCAGCTAATGCAGGAACGAACTTCAGAACCAGTTTTCCCAGGGGCTTTCCAGGTGGTCATGCACCAGGTAGACCTCCTCAGCAGTCAGCCCCAATGGCCCAGGCCACCCTGCGCCCGTTGGCATTCATGAGCCACCACGGCTGAAGCAGGACCAGCTGAACATCCCCGAGTGCAGCTAGGGCAAGGTTGGTGGTGCAAAGGCCGCCAGGGGCCCAGCTCTCCGCTACACCCAACCACCAAGTCAACTGCCCCAGCACCGCCATCCCCACGCTGTGCCACGTGCTGGGCAGTCTGGGGTTCCCCAGGCCGGCAACCAGCCACTGCTTCCCCGGGAGCCGGGGTTCCAAAACGCAACCACACAAGGCTGGACTCAGCAGCAGCCCTGCAAGGCAGAGGCCAGGCGGCCAGCAGCATGCTGTTCCCATCACACCCCAGATTAATTTTAAGTGTTTACTTGGACTGTGTACACACTGAGTCATGTAGTATGCTATATCAGTTATCAATGCACCCCAACCAATTACCCCAAACTCAGCAGCTTAAAACAATGATTTACCTCACTGTTTCGGAGGTTCAAGTATAGTTTAGTTGGAACATTTGACTCAGGGTTTCTCACAGGCTGCCGTGAAGACAGCTGGCCAGGGCTGTGGTCATGACAAGGATCAATCCAGAGGGTTGAGTGATTTCCTGGGATTACTTCACTGATGAATCCCTCTCCTCCATTTTCTCTCCTTGCTTTCTCTATTCCTGTTATTTAGGTACTAGAAGCCCAGTGCACGAAATTTTTGCAGGGCAGGGGGGGGGGGTCTCTTCAGCCCAGCCTGCCCCCTCTCTAATCCCTCGGGGGATGTCCGACTGCCGTTTTAGGCCCAATCCCAGGGCAGTCGGACATCCCTCTCACAATCCTGGGCTGCTGGCTCCTAATCGCTCACCTCCCTGCTGGCCTGGTCACCCCTAACTGCCCCCCTCTGGCCTGATCACCCCAACTGCCCCCCTACTGGCCTGGTCACTCCCAATTATCTCCCCTACCAGCCTGGTTACCTCTCATGCCCCCCCCCCCACTGGCCTGGTCACCCCAGGCAGCCTGATGTTCAGTCATTTGGTCATCCCTCACTAACCCCCCTGCTGACCTGGTCACCCCATGCAGCCTGCTTGTTCAGTCATTTGATCGTCCCTCACTAACCCCTCTGCCGGCCTGATTGTAGGCAGCCATCTTGTGAGGGCGTGAGGGTTAATTTGCATATTACCTCTTTATTATATAGGATTAGGTCCACTGGATTGATCCTCTAATGTTCTTTTCTCTCCTATGATCAATCTCTTTATTATATTTACTTTATAATATATTTCCTCAATTTTGTGTTTCTGCAATCCTATTTTAATTTTTAAGAATTATTTTCTTTTTCTTTGAGTGTTATTTTTACATAGGACATTTTCTTGTTTAGCTCTCTGAAGCTGTGAGTAATAGCTCCTCTGTTTTCCACTTGTTCCTTTTCCATTTATTTGATTTGGCTTCTATTTTTCTTGTTAGAGGTTTTCTTCAGTTGTCTGGTCATCTATTACTGTTTTCTAATGACTTGGAGTGGAAGACCATAGTGTTGAGAGAGATTGTGTGCATGAGGATGGAGTGTGTTAACTGAGCTTTAGAGAAGGGCAGGATGGCTGAGTTCTTGAGTTTGGGAATTCCCTTGGTTGTCTTGCTCTCCTGTCTTCTTGGCTTGGAGCAGAGCTCACAGGAAACTCTATTGTCTGGGGCTACAGACCTGATTCTGAGAGTTAAATAGGGAAAGGTTGGGCGAAGCCTCAGCATATGTATAGACCCACCTATCCCTTTCATCTTTGCCTCTAGTATTCCCCAGATACTAACATGCAAGGAGAAATGATTTATTAGAATACATATGAAAAGGAAGCTGCTCCTGCTATTTATGTAGGACCATTGAAGTCTCATTAGGTACCTTTCAGTCTGTCCTTATCTTCGGTGGTAGTTGGGGTTTAGCACAGATGTGAATGATTTGGACTTGGGCACACCCTGTCCCTTCCTCCATTTGCCTCATTGTTTATGTTTAGAGGCCTGGTCTCCAAATAAGATGTATTGTGTCTCCCTCCACAGTCTGCTTGCTGATTCATAGGGCAAACAACATGCCACTGATAGCTCGGGGCCTTGAACTAGATTAGTCATTTATCTGATTTGCCACTTATCTCCTGGAGTAGAGGGGGGAAGAATTATAACACAAACTAGGGGCCCAATGCACGAACTCATGCACCTTGAAAGGAACTGAAGGACAGCGCTGCTGCCACTATTATCAACATCACTGAGACCCTGTCTGTCTACACCATGCTGAGTGTATTTTTCAGGAGTTGTCATTTTGCTTCCCCTACTCCCACTTTTTTTTTTGTAGCTATCATGATAGGTTCAAATAAATCACTATGTGTTCTAAATTTTCTTTATCAATAAGATACATGCAGGCTTAATGGATTTCCCAAGTAGAAGACCTTCCAGCTCAAGGAAAAAACAAATTAGTAGATATTAAAACTGCCTAATATCAAAAGGTACTGATGGCAATATCATTTCTGCTCTGGGAATGTGAATGCTAATATTATCATACTTGAGTAATAAATTTTAAAAAATCACCTCTAAGTACTACAGCCTCAAAATTAGTTCCCTTTATCATTTGCTAGACTTTAATACCTTAGCTAAATCAAATCTGTTTTCCTCAAAAGCTAATATTTTTAAAACAAACTTATTGAGCTATATAATTAATGTACCACCAAATGTACCCTTTTAAATAATACAATTTAATATTTTTTGTACAGAGTTTAGCAACTACCACCATAATCTAATTTTAGAACATTTTTATCACCCTCAAAAGATGCTCTGTGTCCATTTGCAATCTCTCCCTATTCCCCTAATCCCAGTCCTAAGAAACCACTAATCTATCTGTCTCTATAGATTTGCTTTGGCTGGACCTTTCATAAGAATGGAATAATCTGATAAGTGGTATTTCATGACTGGCTTCCTCCACTTAAGCATAGTGTTTTTGAGTTTCAGACACATTGTAGCATGTTTCAGCATGTCTTTCCTTTTTATTGCCAAGTAGTATTCTGATATATGGATATACCACATTTGTATATCCATTCATCAGTTGATGAACATTTGGGTTATTTACAACTTTTGGCTATTAAGAATAATGCTGCAATAAAGCTTGGTGTACAAATCTTCGTGTGGACATGTTTTCATTTCTCTTAGGTAGATACCTATGAGAGATAGTGAGTCATATAGTAATTATATGTTTAACATTAAACTGCCAAACTGTTTTCTAAAGTAGTTGTACCATCTTAAATTCTTATCAGCAGTGTATGGTGGTTCTAATTTCTCCACATCCTTGTCAACACTTATCATTGTTAGTATTTTTAATTTCAACCATACAGTACATGTGAAGTGGCATCTCATTGTGGTTTTATTTGTCTTAACCTAATGATTGAGTGTCTTTTCATGTACTTATTAAATATTTGTGTATATTCTTTAGAGAACTGTCTATTCCAGTGATGGCAAATCTTTTGAACTCGGCGCGTCAGCATTTTGAAAAACCCTAACTTAACTCTGGTGCCATGTCACAAATAGAAATTTTTTGATATTTGCAACCATAGTAAAACAAATACTTATATTTTTGATATTTATTTTATATATTTAAATGCCATTTAACAAAGAAAAATCAACCAAAAAAATGAGTTTGCGTGTCACCTCTGACATGCGTGTCATAGGTTCGCCATCCACTGGTCTATTCAAATCCTTTGCTTGCTTGCTTATTTATTTACTTATTTATATTTTAATTGATTTCAGAGAGAAAGGGACAGGAGAGAGAGATAAAAACATCAATGATGAGTGAGAATCATTGATCAGCTGCCTCCTGCAATGCCTCCTACTGGGGATCGAACCTGCAACCCATGCATGTGCATGTGCATGTGCCCTGACTGGGAACCTGGTTCATGGGTAGAAACTCAACCACTGAGCCACACCAGCTGGACTCATTTTTAAATTGGGTTATTTGTCTTTTTCTTGTTGAATCATAAGAGTTATTTATTTTCATATTTAATTAATTATTAATATAATTCTTTATTGTTGAAAGTACTACATAAGTCCTTTCTTCCCCCCATAACCCCCCTTAAGCTCCCTCCCCTCCTGCCCCAGGCCTTCAGCACCCATAAGAGTTACTTATATGTTCTGGATACTAAGCTCTTATTGGACATGTAATTTGCAAATAAGTTTTCCAAGTCTGTTGGCTGTCTTTCACTTTCTTGATGATGTTGTTTGAAGCACAAACATTTTTAATTTTGATGATGTCTAATTTATCAATATTTTTCTCTTATCATTTGTGTTTTTGGTGTCATGTCTAAGAAATCATTGCCTAACCCAAGATCATGAAGGTTTATTCTCATATTTTTCCCTCAATTTTATACTTTTATTTCTTTCATTTAGGTCTGTGATCCATATTGAGTTATTTTTTTATATGGTGTGAGGTAGGGGTCCAGAGTCATCTTTCTGCATGTGGAATATCCATTGTTCCCAGAACCATTTGTTAAAAAGATTGTTCCTTTTCCATTGAACTACTTTGACAGCTTTGTTGAAAATCAGTGACCACTAATGTAAGGGCTTATTTCTGAATTCTCTATTCCATTGATTTATATGTCTATTCTTATGCTAATACCACACTGTTTCATTATTGCAGTTTTGTAGTAAGTTTTGAAATAAGGGAATATAAGTCCTCTAACTTAATAGTTCTTAAAAAATGATGCTATTTTAAAAAATATTTTATTGATTTCTTACAGAGAGGAAGGGAGAGGGACAAAGGCTTAGAAACATCGATCAGCTGCCTCTGCACACCCCCTACTGGGGATGAGCCTGCAACCAAGGTACATGCCCTTGACTGGAATCGAACCTGGGACCCTTCAGTCCACAGGTCGACACTCTATCCACTGAGCCAAACCGGTTAGGGCAAAAATGATGCTATTTTTAAATAAAGGATTGTTTGTCATATAGTTTGACCATGTATTTTTTGTTTTGCTTTTTTGTTTCTTTTTTTAGAGAGGAAGGGAGATGGAGAGGGAGATAGAAACATCAATGATGACAGAGAATCATTGATTGGCTGACTCCTGCATGCCCCAGACTGGAGATTGAGCCTTCAACCAGGGCATGTGCCCTGACCAGGAATCGAACCATGACCTCTTGGTTCATAGGTTGATGCTCAACCACTGAGCCATGCTGGCTGGTCTTGATCATGTATTTGTAGACACTTTTAAATTTTGAAAGGCTTGTAGATATCAGTTATATTCTTCTGTGGAGGTAAAAGCTTTTACATACCCAGCTGTTAACAATAAGAAAATCATATAACATGTTTTCTTATACATTTTTAATGGGCATGGGCAGGTTGTGGAGACCCTGGAGAACCATATTTCAGAAGTTTGATTTGCTTAACATTTAGCTAGCAACTCCTACATGTTATGGTCTGTGCTGGAAGCCTGGGTGAGAAAGATAAATGGGGCATAGTTCCTTACTACACTGTGAGCATTCAGGATGCTCACGGTGTAGCAAGGAACCAGTCAGAATGTGATTTCTGACTTTCTGGAAATTGTCAACTTATACTTCCTCATTTTATAGATATGTAAAGGAAGCCTAGAGAGATTTGTGTTAAAGCAATAGTATCCATACAAGTAAATAATTGTGAGCACAGTGCCTTGACATCATAGGCCATCAGAAAATATTTGCCACGCAAAATCTCAGACATCTCTTGTAGCAATATGTTTACAGATACATCTAGAGCAGAGGAAATAAGGAGAAAATAAACAAATGGGACTACATCAGAATAGAAAGCTTCTGCACAGCAAAAGAAGCCATCAGCAAAATAAAAAGGGAAGCCACTGTATGGGGGAACATATTTGGCTATGATACATCTGATAAAGGGTTAATATCCAAAATACATAAGGAACTCATACAACTTAACAAAGGGAGACAAACAATCCATTAAAAAATGGGCAAAGGTCCTAAGTAGACACTTCTCCAAAGTGGACATACAGAAGATCAAGAGATGTATAAAAACATGCTCAAAGTCACTGATCATCAGAGAGATGCAAATTAAAACAATAATGAGGTATCACCTCACACCTGTCAGGATGGATACTATCAACAAATCAACAAACGACAAGTGCTGGCGAGGATGTGGAGAAAAAGGGAACCCTAGTACACTGCTGGTGGGAATGCAGACTGGTGCAGCCATTATGGAAAACAGTATGGAGTTTCCTCAAAAATTAAAAATGGAACTTCCATTTCACCCAGTGATCCCACTTCTAGGAATATATCCTAAGAAACACCGATCAGAAAGAAAGTACGCACTCCTATGTTCATAGCAGCACAATTTACAATAGCTAAGATCTGAAAATTGCCCAGGTGCCCATCAGTAGAGGAGTGGATAAAAAAACTGTGGTACATTCACACCAAGAAATACTATGCAGCAGTAAAAAAGAAGGATCTTTTATCCTTTGAGACAGCATGGATGGACTTGGAGAGCATTATTGCTAAGTGAAATAAGCCAGTCAGAGAAAGGCAAGTATCAAGTGACCTCACTCATCTATGGAATCTAATGAACAGAATAAACTGATGAACGAAATAGATCCAGAGTCATAGAAGCATGGAACAGGCTGTTGAATCTCGGAGGGAAGGCAAGGGAGGGTGGGTGGGTGGGAAGAGATCAACCACTGAACTGTATGCATGTATGCATATATGCATAACCCATGAACACAGACAATAGGGTGGTGAAGGAGGCAAGGGTGGTCTAGAAAGGGTCACTGGGGAAAAGGGGACATCTGTGATACTTTCAACAATAAAGATTTAAAATAGAATAAAAATAAATGTCTCACAGGCAAAAAAGAAAAGAAAACATTTGCCATGATTGTTTACTAGGTGGTGTGAAGACTTGAGGCTAGGACACCTAGCCATGGAAGGACAGACTCAGAAGGCTGAGAATATGCTCAACCCTCTGCAGGCTGACTTTCACAGTTAAAGATTCCTTTGTGCTCACTGCCCAGCTTCATGCCATTGAAGGTGCTTTTGGCAGTCAGCTTTGCCCTGGAGCCTGCCCTTGCCCTTTCTTTCTTTTTGGCCCCGGGTGTCTCGAGACAGGTTGAATAACCACCCTGGAGTTCTGCCAGCGTCACAAGATGAGGAAGGGCAAGAAGACCAAGAGCAGGGTGGGTGGTGGGGACGGGGGCAGTGCAGAGGAAGTTCAACAATCATCATGTGGTTTCAATGGCTCAGATTTGCTTAGCTGCCAGTATTCGTTCAAACAATTTAGACTTTCCGAAACCAGGCCCTTCCTCTCAGAGTCATTTGTTTACTTCTGTCTGGTGGGCTTTTCTGGCCCTTTCTGGGAACTCATGAACTGAGTGCCTCAGGTGGAGCCTCAGTCTGCCGGGAAGGCCAGCAATTCCCGAGGCCCAAAGTCCAGTGTGAAGTCAGCTGTAACCCAAATCAAGTCATCAGTTGTGGCAGATGTTTAGCGTATATGGAGGACACTGAGTTGGTGGTAAAAGGATTACTAGATTTTGTGTGCACCCCTCTGCCACTTATGGAGGAAACAAATTTGCATATGGAGCAAGGTGAGATGCACAGCTGAACTGAAGGGGAAAATGGCATCTTGGGTAAAAGCAAGAACTGGAGACGGATTGCCTCAGTTGGAATTGGGGCTCTGTTACTACCAGCTATGGATGCTGGACAACTTAACATGTTATTTCTGTGTCCTAATTTTCTCATGCAATATTCTTAAGCACTATTAACTTTTAGTATGCTATGTAATTCATTTATTATGTTTATTGTTTACTATCTCATTGCCCATCTTTATTTTTTTTTAAATATTATATTGATTTATTTTATTAATTTCAGAGAGGAAGGGAGAGAGATATAGAAACATCAGTGATGAAAGAGAATCAGTAATTGGTTGCCTCCTGCACACCCCCAACTAGAGATAGAGCCTGCAACCAGGCAGGTCCCCTGACCGGGAACTGAGCCGTGCCCTCCTGGTTGACAGGTCCATGTTCAACCACTGAGCCATGCTGGCCGGACATCATCACCCACCTTTACAGGACAGAAATCTTCACTTTGTGGCTATTGCTTTTGTAAAATTTATCCTAAGAATGTAGGAGGCTTGGGACACATAGTAGGTGCTCAGTATTTGTTGAATATGGTTAATAATGGTACCCATCTTTACTGGATTGTTATGAAGATGAAATGAGTTAATTTATAATATGTTCAGGGCAGTGCCCACCACATAGTAAGTGCTACATAAGTAATGTGACCATATGCCCCATGTCCTGTTGGCCTGGGACAATCCTGCTTTAGATCCATTTCCTGCAGTAATTATTAATAGTAGTCCCTTTCAGAAAAAAATACTAATTTTAAGTGTTAAATTATATTGTTTTCCTACATGTGTTTTTACTCATTCATTTAAGAAATGTAAAAGAAATTTCTACCATTTACCATGTTTGATGCTAAGAGCAGTGGCCATAGTTCCTTCCCCTGCAGAACTTACAGTTTGTGGACTCTCACTTAAGAACATGATTAAGTAGGCAACTCATGACTTGGACACATGGTTAAAGAGAATAATTGGATTTGCATCCATGTTGTTCTTTGCCATTTTAAGAAAAAGTTCTTTATCAGTTTTTACAGCAACCCAACAAGGTGGAAATGATTACTACCCCTCGTTTACTGAGGAAAGACGGGTTCTGAGGACAAATAACCTGGTGGTGGTGCAAGCTAGAGAGCACTGATCCAGGCTCTGATTCCTACATGCCTTCCTGCTGAGAACACTGTCTGCTGAGAGCTCCGGCCAGATGGCCTGGCAGCCCTGGTATGACTTGGACTCAATAATTCTGCATTGCTTTATGACAAGCAGATTTCCCCCCTTAAGTCTTAAAGAATATTTAGATTACACTGATTAAAGGTAGGATACATATTTTAAATGAAAGACAAGGCAGAAGTATCTAATTCTTTTGATTTTTAATTTTGCCTGGTCAATGAAGCATATCCATTCTCTAATAAGCCAGTGGTGGCAGGAGCTACAGCTTTTCTCATGTCCCTCTGTCTCCCTCTAGTGACTCGAGTATAGAATTACTATTTTTTGGCCTTAGCTGGTTTTGCTCAGTGGATAGAGCCTATGGACCAAAGGGTCCCAGGTTCCATTCCGGTCAAGGGCATATGCCCATGCTCGATCCTCAGTAGGGGGTGTCCAGGAGGCAGCCAATCAATGATTTTCATTATTGATGTTTCTATCTCCCTCTCCATCTCCCTTCCTCTCTGAAATCAATAAAAATATATTTTTTTAAAAAGAATTACTATTTTTTATAGATGTGTATATATACAGGTAGTGATTTTTAATATAATAGTAATATATTTATAATCTATATTATATTTATAATTTATATAAATACATTTATATGTTACTATTATATGTATTTTGCAGTAGGGATTTATTGCAAGAACACAAAAATTACAAAAAAGCCAACCCTTATGTACTCCTTCTGTCCTTCCCTCCCTCATGCTTCATACATGTGAAAGTGTACTAAATATCAAGGACACAAAGATAAAAGCATTTGCCCACTTTGGCCAAACCCTCTTTGTACCAAAAGAAACAAAGAGGATTTAAAATTTTAAAGAAGAGTGAAAGTAACTACTCTTTCTGTCTCTTATGTAAAGTTAAACACCATGTTGCACTGGAGACTTGCATTAAGGGTGTCAAGGTAAGAAACATTCAAACTAGTGAAGAATTTTTGGGAGTCTATTTGAGCTAAACTGTCCACAAATGCTGGGAAGCAGAATCTCAAGGGATTGAGATAATGCTCCTGAGAATGGCAGTTTTATACATTACAATAAAAAGAGGAGTCCTAAGTGGGTTATATGAAATCCATTGGTGGTAGATTAGGGAGGCAGGAGAAAGCAAAGGGGGGAGAGGGACACCTCTGGGATTGGATAAAAAGTAAAATTATAGACACATACTTCTTTTAGTTAGGTGGGTGCAGGATAGTTAACAGTCAACAATCTATATATTTAAAAAGCCAGTGACCGGACACCATAACGACTGGAATGACCGGTCGCTATGGCGCCCACTGCAGCCAGCAAACTGGTCCAATTGGGGGTGGGGCCGGCCGGTTAACCTCCTGTGTCCCTCCCCCAGGCTGGCCCCACCCCCGATCAGCCCCCACCACCCTGATCGGCACACAGTCCCTTCCCCCAGCCTGCTCCGCCCCTGATTGGCTCCCCCACTCCCATCAGGGGCAAGGCCAGTGGCTACCCCCCTTCCCCCCCCCCGCCCCTCTCCCCAGCTGGTCCCACCCCTGATCAGCCACACACACCAATCAGGGGAGGGCCGGCTGGCCAACCTTCCACAGCCCCTCCCCCAGCCACTGACCCCTGATGAGCCCCCCCTACCACATTCAAGAACAGGGCCTGCTGGCCAATCGCCTGCAGCTCCTCTGCCTGGCTAGCCTGGCCCTGATTGGGCCCCGATTGGGGCCGACTGGTTGGCCAACGTCCTGTTGCCTCCCCCTCTCAACAGGTCCGGCCCCGATCTGCCCCAAATGGGGCAGGCTGGCCAGACCTCACCTGTGCACGAATTCATGCACTAGGTCTCTAGTTAACTCAATAACAATGAGTTGATTTGTGGTCTCCACAGTGCCTGTGCTTAGAGAGGTCTGGAAAAAGGGAAATTACGTTGTTATTGCAAAGGCATGTTTATCAGGTATGTCATTTTCGATGAAAAAAGATAATACGCAGGCTTAATTAAGGTAAAGATTGGCTTTTATCAAGGAATATTCTGGCGTAGGTCATGACGATCCACCATAAACTGCCTTTTATTTTAATTTCAGCCCATCTTTGTGGTTACTTTAGGTCTCTGAATTTTCAAGGCCGCCACACAGGCCTTCCCTGAGCCTGTCAGGGTAGCCTGTGGCCCGGTTCATCCATAAGAGAATAGGACTGCTTTTTTATTCTATATCTGCACATACCCTGACCACTTTTGTCCTTCTTTTCCTCCCCTCCCCTCCCCTCCCCTCCCCTCCCCTCCCCTCCCCTCCTCTCCCCTCCCCTCCTCTCTTTCAACTCTTCTATTCCTTTGTATGTTATCTCCTCCCAGGATCAAGTTTCTAGGCAAGGAAGCCAGGACACCACCCTGAAGGTTGCAGTCATGCCTGAAGAGATCACTCACCTCTGCTGGAACACAGCTTCCAGCAATTTGCAGATGGTAAACACTTGTAGGTGGCCATAGTCATACTTCTCTATGACACTGCAATCAAACAAACACTAAGGAATTTGCTATCAGGCACTTAGTCAAAACAAGGCAAGCTGCATTCTAGGTGCTGCCTTCTACTTGGAAACCAGCAAAGGAGGGAGGAGTTCTGGCATGTTCTCTTTACAAATGGATCCAGTGGCTTGATTCTGCCATTCTAATACCAATACCATTGCAATTACCTAGCTATTAATAATAGGAAAGGAGCAAAGGGAAGGCCAGATACTATAGGCATGCCATTTAGACAGCTTCACTAGGAAGCTACAACTTTACACTACTCAGGGGTTCAACAAAGGGAAGATAGATGCATGCCCAAAGTTGGGGGGACTAGCGAAGGTGCTTACTGTCAATCATACCTGGGAACAAAGGTCATTGGCTAGAATGGCCTTGGCCACTGCAAGAGCACGGAAATTTGGGATAATTAATTCCCTGAATGAAAAGCTCACTCTTATGCTCTCTTGTGCTCTTATGTTCTCTTGGCTCTTGGTTCCTCTTGGCATGCTTGGTCCATGTCTCATGCTTGGCTTCCTGGCTTTCCATGGCATCCACTGGTCACGTGGGCCACACACACACAATGTACTAATGAACTGAGGCTGAACGGGACCCAGCTCCAACATGGAAAGGAAACTCTGGACACTGGCTTTGTTTTTAGCTCCACTGAAACCCCAGCTACACTTCTTCTATGACTAGATTAAGGGAACTGGAACTTGGGAAACACAGGGATGTAATGCCATGCAAGTAAAAATCACTCATTCTCCTGCTCAAGTGAGAGGGTTAACTTGAAACGCAGGCAGACAGGGCAGGGGTCCAGTGGAAACAAAGGCAGGTGGAACATAGGCAGGGGCAAACATGGCAGAGTGAACAAGCCTAATCACAGAAACCAACCAAGCCGAAATAAGAAAATGTTTCTGGACTCATAGCAGGAGGCACGAGTAAATAAGGGATGGCCTGCAGTCACAAGGTGGACGAACGCATAGAAACAGAAAAAGTTCAGCATAGGAACAGAGGAAGAACACATAGAAACAGGGAAAGTTTAGGTCCGTTGCTGGGCAAAAACAATTGAGGAAATCAATCAGGTGACGACATGGATAGACATAGAGCAGGCTGGTGGCAAATATATACTCCCGGACTACAAGGCGTTAACAGGCAGCCCATTATTGGGTTCCCCTCCCCTTGTGGGAGTCTGAATCTGCTTGTAATAAATTTTCCACACTTTTGCTTAATTCTTCTGGTCCACGGAGCTCATTCTTCAGCATTGTGAGACACGGCCCTGGGAAAACACCTTGGCTCACCATTCCGGTCATCACAAGTCTCAGAGAACTCTTTTTCTCAGGATATCGTAAGAACTCCACCCCTACAACACCCAGTGGGAAGAGGAGCCTCTGCTTCATCCCACATCAATAACAGGAGTCTTGCTTAGCACCCACTCTCCATCCTGCTCTTCTCCTCAGAGCTGCCAACGTCACTGGGCCACTAGTTTCGGGGTCACTCCCAGCTCACTGCTGACCTTGGTGGGTCTCAGATGAGTCTTTTGGCAGCCACAGAAACAATGCTTCTCACAGTGCTAGTGGCTTGAGAGAACTTGGGAAAAGTATGTGGATGTTTCAAATAGAATACAGGGCAATTTTTAAAAAATATCTCTTTTTTAAAAAGTATATTTTTATTGATTTCAGAGAAGAAGGGAGAGGGAGAGAGAGATAGAAACATCAATGATGAGAGAGAATCATCGATTGGCTGCCTCCTGCACGCCCCTCACTGGGGATCGAACCTGCAACCTGGAAATGTGTCCTAACTGGGAATCAAACTGTGACCTCCTGATTCATAGGTTGATTCTCAAGCATTGATCCACACAGGCTGGGCTCTGTACCTCTTATTGTACCCAAGCACACAGTGTTTATCTCTCCTACTAGATGGAAACAGCTACAGGGCTTGAGTTATGCAAATTTCTTTTTGTGTCCCCAGTGCCTGGGACATGGTTGGTGCTCAATAATTGCTTTTTTCAAGAGTGAATGAATGAATAACAATTCACCTTAGTAATACTTTGTCCTTCAAATCAGACACACAAATATTTGTTTTTTCCTAATTACAGTTTCCAGGCTAACAGGCATGGGTGATGTGAAGGAATTTGAGAAAGGTCTTCCTGGTTTTGTAATCTTTATTGTGAGAGATAAGACATTGTCCATGTAAGAAACACCCAAACCTGTAAGAATTTTTATGAGTTTATTTGAGCCAACTGATGATAATCGCCAGTATGCAAAATCTCAACGGATTGCAAAGAAGCTCCGGAAAATTGCAGTTTTTACCACTTATTTTGTACATCAGAATCAAAGGGGAAGATAGAAGGGGGTTATGTAATTCATTGATGATAGATTAGGGAGGCAGGAGAAGGCAAAGTGGGGGTGGGGGGGTGGGAATGTGGGGGGAAGAAATTTCTGGGATTAGATAAAAAGTAAAAGGAATAGACACTTCTTTTACATAGGTGGGTATAGGATAGTTAACAGTTAACAATCAAAATGATAATAATGACAATAAGAGGATTTGTTGTCTCTGCTCTGGTGTGTGGTTGTGCTTTGGGGAGAGGTGGGGAGAAAGAAGAAAATTACTTTGATATTCCAAAGGTATGTTAGCAGGTATGTTATAGAGATGCAAAAAATGACACTAGGCAGGCTCAATTTAGGTAAAGATTGACATTTGCTAGGGAAAAATATCGGCCTAGGACATGACTACCTGCCATGAATTGCTTTTATTTAGAAAGTTTTAATTTCAGGCCATCGTATGTAGTTACTCTTGGTCTCTGAGTTTTAAGGCCACCATGTAAGCCTTCCCTGAGCTGGTCAGATTTTTTCATCCACAACATAAAGGAACATATGGAGAAAAGCCAGAAGATAGCAGGCTACAAAGACAAACTAGATAAATAAACAAACCCACAAAGGCAAACACTAATAAAATGTGCCCACAGATTCTGATAACTAAAAAGCATGGTTTCCAGCCATGATGGTCATGTTACCGGAAAGAGGACCCGACCCTGAGTGGGTCTGCCTAGTGCATGGGTTCTTGACTTCGTGCAGGAACCATTTCACAGCAGGAGTCCAGGTGACGCTGAGGGAACATTTATTAAATTTGGGGACAGTAAAACAAGAAAGGCCTTAGCATAGAAGAAGCAACAGAAGAGCCTAGGCTGGGCTCCCTTAACTCCCTGGGAAGTCAGAGAAAAGGGGGCCTTGGAGACAGGTTCAGGGTTAGCCTGGGACAAGCTGCCACTGCCCATTGCTCCCCTGGTTGCAAGCTTCATGGGGGCCTTATAGAGGTTAGGGGATGCATGCCTGTGGGGGAAGAAGAGGGGAAAGGAAATGTGGGGGGTTGCTCTCTAGAGGGAGAGCGTATGCTGTGTCCTTTGTCTTGAGGCTTTTATCTCTTTCCTGCAGGTGGGAATCTTAGGGGAGGTCTCAGGGGAGGGTTCAGCAGAATATTCATCAGTTTTCTAGGTGTGCTCCTTCAGGGAGTGGTTAGTCACTGCAGCTGGTCCTGGTTTGCCCACTTGGTTTTGCTGTTTTTTCTGGGCCTGGAGCTGAAATACAACTGAGGCCTAGATGTTATCTCAAAGGAGGTGACCTTCTGTATCTGCTGTAAATTGCTCTGTCAGTTTGTTCAGCTGTCTGCCTCAGTTTCCCTATTCCACTTGAGACTGGTCTGTCTCATTTTCCCCTCAGAGACTCCATCCCTAAGAGCTTTTAGGGGTGATGAGGGAGATGGTCTGTCTTCCACTTGTCCTGGCTTACTGGCCTCTCTCAGTCACAGTTTTAGGAGTAAGCATAAACAATACAGAACTCCACTCTTTCCTTGTTAAGGTGAGTTAAAGGCAAAATCTTTTAATGTCATTGAGAGGAGTGTGATGTTGTATAGAAACTGAGGCAAGCAATAGTTAGAGGATTTAGTCAAATTCTCACATAAAGCCCTGGTCAGTGCGGCTCAGATGATTGGCCGTCATCCTGTACACAAAGGGGTTGCTGGTTTGATTCCTTGTGCCCAGGCTTCAGTCTTGATCCCCAGTAGGGGGTGTGCAAGAGGCAGCCAATGCCGGGAGCTGGTCCACCCTTGCTGCTTGACACAGTCGCCGCAGGGAAGAAACATCTACACAGCTTATGTTTCAAGGGACCTGGCGTATATGACATATGTTTGCTCCCCCTCTTAAGCGCTATGTGTTTTAACCAGGACCACCTCCCCAAGAAAGGTTGTTTCCCCAGGTTAGGGGTTAACAGGACTAAGGAAGAGAATAAATCAGTAAATCCCCCTAGTGTTACAGAAATCCCATGTACTACTTATGAAGAACTTGGACTAAGACTGTTGGCAATAAATTTGGGACTTGTTGGGCCCACATCCCCAGGGGTCTGCCCACCAGGGAAAGCACCAAAGCCTATACCCCTGGAGACCCACCGACACAGGGCAGTCCCAGGGAAGACAAGCAGCGAGGCTGGGAGGACATAACCTTTACTGGGTAGGATAAACTCCTTCAGTCACTTCCTTGTAGCCTATCAGTAGAGCAGTGACCTTGGAAAAGCCCTTGTAATGGAACACAGAGATTAACCTAGACAAGATTAAAATCAACAGAACTAGATAGAGACAGGATTTTTGGCTAAGGTCAGATAAGAAACAGGGAACTGTAGAATGTTACCCAAAACATACCATGATGTAATTATAGAGGCATGCTTATAGAATCAAATAGTATAAATATAGATGTAACAGGACAATAAAAGAGAACCTCGCTATAATGATCAACTGAACACTGCCTCCGTGTCATTCCTTCTTCACCGACTCCGTCCACACCTATGGGAACCCCTGGACCTGATGGGGCTGGACCCCAACAAGCCAATTAATGTTTCTCCCTCTCTCTCTCTCTCTCTTCTTCACTCTCTAAAAATCAGTTTTAAAAAATAATTCTCACATATAATTTATATAACAAATTTTCTTCAACACCAAACTCTGACAGTGGATTCGGTTTTCCCTATGATAGCTGAGTAAAGAGCAGATCTGCTTGTTCTGGGCAGTAATTTTCCTTCTGGCAAATCTGTGCATTAGACCTTTTCTCACTTGACCTTCATGAGCTGTTCTCCTTGTGTGTGTCCTGCCCAGTCCCCCTCACCCCCAATGCCTGCTTCCTTTTTGATCGGTCTTCAAATTGCATACTAATAATGTGTTAATTACCCAGTGTGATTGGCAAATTAACCAGGGAATTCCCTAGCCCTGAAAATCTTTCTGATCTAGGATTGTGACAATAATTTTATAATATATACTCATATCAAATTATTATGTTATACAACTAAAACAATACAATGTTACATGTCAATTATATGTTGGCAAACAACAACAACAACAAGATTTTTAATAGAAAATGTTAAGTCAGGTTGGTGGGGAGGCAGACATTCTGAAAGAGGGAATTTGGTGTCTTCCAATCCTGTCCCAACAGTAGCATGTTTGTCCAATGAAATTCTATACAACAGTGAAAGTTAATTATCTAGAATTACATCTATTACACAGGTGACTCAGTTGTTAATCATCTAGAATTACATCTATTACAACAGGTGACTCAGTTGTTTGTCCTACTCTTTCCCAAAGGACATTCATGTGATTCTGGATATAGGGGAGGCTAACCGCTACTACTGGATGCATTAGGCTTTGAACTGAGAATGCAGGGGTGCTGGCTACTTTATGAAGCTGCCCAGGGGAACAACGACAGCTCCAAAACCCAAGGCATCTGTCTGTTGTGAACGAGAACCTCTGGTTGGGATGATGGTTTCAGTTTGGTGCAGTTTCAGGTCAGGCATGTGGGCTTACACAGCCAGTGTCCGTCTTTGAGGGCAGTTTAGTCATTTATTTTGGGCCTTCGTAGTAACCAACACTTTCCCTATTTTATGAAAGTGGAGAAAAAGCCAAATGATAACTATGCCCTTTGAGATGGGTTTGTAAAAGAGCGAAGTGTAAAGCATGGTGTGGATTTCAAATGCACATTTTAGATGTATCTTGGTTTAGAATTAGTTTATAGTAGAACTGTGGACGAAAAGGGGCTACATACTAACCTGACAAGCTCAGGGGAGGCCTGCGTGGTGGCCTTACAAATTCCGAGATGTAAAGTAACCACATAGGATGGCCTGAAATTAAAACTAAAAGGCAATTTATGGTGGTTAAACATGTCCTACGCAAGAATCTTCCCTGACAAAAGTCAAGCTTTACCTTAATTGAGCCTGTCTATTGTCTTTTTGCATCTAGGATAACATACCTGATAAATATGCCTTTGCAATAACAAAGTAATTTCCCTTTTTCAGGATCCCTCAAAGCACAGGCACAGCTCTTGGGAGACCACAAATACCCTCATTGCTATTGTTTTCATGTTAATTGTTGACTGTTAACTCTCCTGTACCCCCTAAGTAACAGAAATATGTGTTGATGATTTTACTTTTCATTATCCAATCTCAGAAGTTTCCTCCACTTGGCTTTCTCCCTCGTTCCTAATCTGTCACCAATGGATTTCATGTAACCCATTAACCATCATCCTTTGATTGGAATGTATAAAACAAAGTGCCAAACTGCCATTTTTCCGGAGCATTTTCTCAATCCATTGAGATTTTGCTTCCTACCGATTGTCATCAGTTTGGCTCAAATAAACTCATAAAAATCCTCTACAGGTTTGAATGTTTCTTGTATTGACAGAACTCAGAGCATACCTATATCAAATATCAATCTAAGACGATTCGTTTAAAACCCAGAATTGTGGCCGAAACCGGTTTGGCTCAGTGGATAGAGCGTCGGCCTGCGGACTGGGGGGTCCGGTCAAGAGCATGTACCTGGGTTGCGGGCACATCCCCAGTGGGAGATGTGCAGGGGGCAGCTGATCGATGTTTCTCTCTCATCGATGTTTCTAACTCTCTATCTCTCTCCCTTCCTCTCTGTAAAAAAAAAAAAAAAAATTAATAAAATATATTTTAAAAAAACCAAAACAAAAACAAACAAAAAAAAACCCCCCCAGAATTGTGTTCTAGACCAATCTCCACCACCCACTAACCAGGTCACTTCTTTTGGCATCTCCAAAAAGGTAAGTTTGCACAGTGGGGCCCCATGTTCTTTTGAGCTCTAACCCATGCTTCTGGAATTTAGCTGTAAAATGTTGACTTAAGTTGCCCCCCAGTGGCTAAAAATATAATTGCAGAGTATACCAATGTGGAATTTCTGGTTTCAGTGACACCTAAATTCTATAGTAACACAGTGATTACCCTTTTAAATGAAGTAATGCAGGTACAACAATGGCCGCACAAGCCCTCAGTAAGTGGTGGGAATTAGATCCACGTACAGCTTGTCCTCACTATTGTCCAGAGGAACGTTCACATAAATGTAAAAAGAAACCTTGACAAGTATATTGACTGCAATATCGTAAAGCAAACAATTAGAAGCAGCCCAAATGTTTCCCAGTAGGATGCTTGACCCATGGAATACTCTACAGCAGTGAAAGTTAAGTATCTAGAATTACATCTATCAACCTAGGAGGGGAACTGTTAGGTCACAGCATTAAGGTATCTCTTAAAGGCAAATTACCCTCCCAAATATTTCACCCATTGACATTTTTTCTGGCAGTGTGTGAGGGTTCCCATTTCCTCAGACACTCGCAATACTTGCAATTGTCTGACTTCATTTCCCCTCAATCTGTTGTGATTCCATTTTATGTTTTAAAATAAGTCTTCTCCTCTCCCTGGAGTAGTTAAAGCATGTTTTTATATTTTTCCCTTTTGATTTTTCTCTCTGTGAATAGCCTGTTTAAATTTTTGTTCTATTTTTCTACTGATTTGAGAGTCTTTTTCTTATTTATTTGTATGAATTCTTTACAGATGTATAATAACATTTGAGTGGATATACACTTTATCCACTTTCTTCCAAAGTATGGCCTGTCTGACTTTCACTTTTAAAATGCCTTTTTAAAAATTGTACAGAAGTTTTCTATTTTAATGTAGCCAAATTTGTATTTTTTATTTATAGCTTGTTTTACCTTATGTATGTTGTGTTTAAGCAGTCCTTTCCCACTCTTAAGACATGAATATAATCTACTGTGTGCTCTTTAGGTAGTTTAAAAAATTGTTTGCATCTAAGTATTTTGTTCACCTGCTATTGATTGTTGTGTCAGGTGTGAGATAGGGAACTAGTTACAGTTAAAGAGGGTTCTCTTTAACTGTAGCTAGAAGCTGCTTTCTTTCATGTGTCTACTTATTCATCAAATCTCAATTTAACTGTCACTTTCTTAGAGAAACTTTCCCTGACCTTCTGTTAAAAATCTGTTCCTCTTGTTATTCTTTCTCATAAATTCATCTTTCTCCTCCTCCTCCTCCTTGCTGTAAGCGAAGAACTTTGGACTCTTAGTGCCAACACAATAGGACTTCATTTTTTTTTCTTTATATATTTTTATTGATTTTTAGAGAGAGAGGAAAGGAGAGGGAGAGAGAAAAATGTAATTGTCTATTTTATGTAAATTTTTACTACATGGAGAATTCCAATCATACACAAATATGGAATTGTATAATGAATCTCCCTGTACCAATTATCCAGGTTCAAAAATTATCAACTCAAAAAAAAAGAAAAAGAATTGCCAACTCATGGCCAATCTTATTTCATCCATGTTCCAATCTAATTGATTCCCACTAATATTATTTTGAAACAAATCCCATATGTCATATTATTTAATTGTATCTCAAATTACATAAAATATTGTATTTCTAAAGAATTAAAAAAACATAGCACAATGTTGTCCCTCAGTCGAACTCCTGCTGATGGAAGATAAACAGCACACACTTTTCCTAAACACACTGTGTAAACTTTTTTTTCAGTTCTTAACCCTTGCCTTCTTGTCACAAGGTTTGCTTGTTGCTGCTATAGTTTTTAACATTTTTTATTTTAATGACTTCAAAATACAAAATGACTATACAGACTTTAGCTGGACTGCAAATAATAAAGCAATTATTTATATTTGTTATTGTTATTGTTTATATTTCCAATGGCTTATATCATTTAAAAAATCCTCACCAGAGGACATATTTTTCTTTATTGATTTTGAGAGAAAGAGAGAGAGAGAGAGAGAGAGAGAGAGAGAGAGAGAGAGAGACATCAATCGGGCATCTGTAGGTGCTCAACTGGGGATCAAACTTGCAAACTTTGTTTTTTTAAAAATTCTTTATTGTTGAAAGTATTCATGTGTCCCCCCCACATTAACCCCCTCCAGCCTATCCCTGCCCCCCATCCAGGCCTTCAGCACCCTATTGTCTGTGTCCATGGGTGATGCATATATACATACAAGGTCTTTGGTTGATTACCTTCCACTCACCCACCCTCCCCCACCTTCCCTCTGAGATTCCACACTCTGTTCCATGCTTCCATGTCTCTGGATCCACTCTGTTCATCAGTTTATTTTGTTACTTAGATTCCACATATGAATGAGATCATGTGATACTTGTCTTTGACTTATTTCACTTAGCATGATACTCTCCAGGTCCCTCCATGCTGTCTCAAAGGGCAAAAGATTATTTTTTGTTACTGCTGTATAGTATTCCATGGTATAAATGTACCACAGCTTTTTCCCCCACTCATTTGGGCTGTTTCCAGATCTTAGCTATTGTAAATTGCACTGCTATGAACACAGGGGTGCATACATTCTTTCTGATTGGAGCTTTGGCAAACCCACAACCTTTTAATATACAGGGCAGCATTTCAACCAAATGAACCACCCCAGGGCAATCATTTTTGTTTGTATTTTTTACATTAAAAAATTCAGAATCCAGAGAAGGTCCATACACTATGATTAATTGATGCTTTTTAAGTCTTCTTAAAATTACCTCTCCCCTCTTTTTCCTTGCGATTTATTTATTGAAGAAAACCTTTGTCTTATTGAATTGCCCACTTTGGATCTTGCTTATTACATCTGCAGAGTGTACTTTGGCATATTATTCTGTGTCCTGCATTTTCTATAAATTAGTATTTGGATACAGAGGTTTCATCAGATTCAGATTAACTTTTTGGCAAGACTATAGACATTGTTTTGTTCTTTCATGAGACAAATAAAATGTGGTTGTCTTTCTTTTGGAGATGTTAGAAGCTGTTGACATGTTCTCATACTGCCTTCTAGTGAATAACTTGAACAACAATTTCTCCAGAAATGGATGGGCTGAGTTGTAGGTACAATTATGTTTCACTTTACGAGTTAATGCCTGTTTTCCAAAAACAGTTGTTCTTAATGTTGCAGTTTCACTTCCTTGTTCAACTTATTTGCCCATCTGCTGGATGTGTAATGGCATTTCACTGTGGTTTTTATTTTCACAGTAATGAAGAGGGGTAAAAGGAAATTTGGTGTAAAGTTTTACGTGACCAAGGACATTTCTCACCATCCAATCTGAGTTGGTTTAAAGAGGACATATGGAATAAAGAATTAAATCCAGATGTTTACTGCTCCTTGTAACTTCATAAAACAGGACTTAATACTGGTGTTCCCTCCCCACCCCTAAAGTTGGAGTATGTATTTCTTTTTCACTTTATATATGCTTTCTGGAATTTCTAATTGGAATTCCATTTCAACTATTCCTGAAAGAACTTTCAGACACCGCAGTTTTGATACTAGTAGTATATTTTCCTCTGTTTAGGTCAAAGTGAGTAAAACTACAGAAGGGTAGCTCCCATTTTGTAGCATGGAGGAGATATTATATCAAGAATGTTGGTACACTGAAAAGCTGTCATTTCCATGGAATGGGAAGAATAAGATAAGCAAACCAAGAAGAGGTTTCTTTGTTCATGCAATTACTCCAGTGGCAAAATTACAAATTTTGTAATGCAGAAGAATTAGTTCATTATATCTTTGGTGAAATGAGTTAAAAGGTTGGCTGATACCATGTCAAACTCAAAGTTTAAGACACCTAGTTTAATTTTGGACTGTCCTTCACTTGAAGAAGTCTGGCAGCAGCCCATTAACTGTATGGGAAAAGGTGGGGACAGAGATCAAGCCAGTCCTTTAACACTGTTTGGGTACGCATTCCTCAATCAATGCCTTCATTTATTGACTCATTTTTAGATGATTTGCAATTTAGTCTTTTTTTAAAAAAAATATTTTTATTGATTTCAGAGAGGAAGGGAGAGGGAGAGAGAGAGAGATAGGAACATCAAGGATGAGAGAATCATTGATCGGCTGCCTCCCGCACGCCCCCTAGTGGGAATCTAGCCTGCAACCCGAGCATGTGCCCTGACTGGAATCAAAGCCAGGACCTTCCAGTCCACAGTCCAATGCTCTGCCCACTGAGCCAAACCAGCTAAGACAATTTGTCCTTATTAAGGGATATTTATGGGATTGTTTAATATGTTACCAACTTGGCAGGATATATGCTTTTAAACTGATGTAAATCCTTAGATGAATAAGGTTCCTAAGTTGGAATTTCTAGTGTCAGAGATCACACCTGGTTTGCTATTTCAGACTTCATCACACTGGCTGAGGGAGGCTGACCAGGAAATACCTTCCTTCCATGCTGGCTGCTTTCCTGAGAGGAAATCTAGGGCTGAGGGTGCAGCTTTACTTCTAGGTCAACAGCTGCCAAGATTGATCCCAAACAGAGTCATGACGAGGGCTTTAAGTAGCAGTGGCCTTGGAAATGCATAGGAGCATTTAAAAAAAGTGGCCCAGGGGTGGTGGTAATGGGAATTATTAGCCTTTAGTGCTTGGAAAGAATAATCTAGAAACCTATAATTGAGCAAAGTTTAGTTATCTCAGAATTTGCTTTACAGTGTAAAAAAATTTCATTATTCTCAAGTCAGTTTATAAATTCAATTCAAACCCAATAAAAATATAAAGTAGGAGTTTTAAAAATGAAATTTAAGCTAATTTATAGTTTATTGTAACTAGGAGCCCAGAAAGGAACTGTGGACCATAAGGCTGCAGTGGGCACAGGGGTGGGTCTCAGCCCATCCTCCATGCCTCTGCTCAGCCCCTCCCGCCATGGCCCCTGGTCCCCTCTCTGCCGGCAACACCGCTGGCATCTGCTGACAGTGCAGAGCAATTGGGGCCTGCACCAGCAGTGGATGTGAGTGGTGGCTACTGCCTCTATTGCCCCTTAGGAGCAGGGGGAGGTGGAGAAGCCCTGAGGGGCGATAGGGGCTGGCAACCTTAGCTCGCACTGACTTTTAGAGTGCTTACTGATAGAGTTACTACCATATCAGGTGGCTTCAGGGGCTTCTGGGTCCCGCCCTGCCTTGCCACCCGGGACTTGATTGCGTCCCTGGCGGCAAAGCAGGCCGGCCTCTGGGTCTTCTGGGGCTGCCCTGGATGGCAGCGTGCTGGTAGCTTGCACTGTCCCACCCTGCCTGCCATCTTTGTTGGTGGTTAATTTGCATATCATGCTGATTAGCCAATGGGAGGCGTAGTGAAGGTATGGTCAATTACCATGTTTGTCTATTATTAGATAGGATATATATATAGTAAATATGTAAGAATGGACAAGAAGTTTTTGAAAAGAGAGCAATTGCCTTGCAAGGTATCAAATGATAGTAATCAAAGCAGTTGTTTCTTGGTGGAAGAATAGATAAATAGCTTGGAAGATCATAGTAAGATTATTCAAAGATATGCATAGTAAAATATGACAAAGACATAATTTTAAACCATTAGAGAAAAGATAAATTATGCATTCATAAGCAGTATTGAGTCCCTTGGTTATCTATTTGAAGTATTGATTCACTTGGTTATCTATTTGAAAAATCAATAAAGTTAGATTTCTTCCGTACAACATGTATTAAAGAAATCCTTGATTGATTAGATTAGGGCTTCCTGACCAGTGTACTTCTGCACTGCTAGAGTGGGTTACAAGTGGCTTGAGTTATTGATCACTTCAACAGTCAGCTAGGCACAACTGGTATTGTCAGAATTCCTAGGTTTATT
>NW_005871095.1:2884683-2898780 GCF_000147115.1 Myotis lucifugus | reverse complement strand
TCAGTTTGACCTTCCTGCCCAGTGTTAAAGGGGATGATCCCAGGTAGATATGGACCCAGAAGATAAAAAATTATGACACATGCACACACATAGTTAGGAAGCATTGTACTAAATGTCCAAATAAAATATATATTAAAAATATTTGAGTTTTCCACTTTTAGGCCAAGATGGAGTAACAGGAACTAGATTTACCCTCCTGACTGAAACAATTAAAAACCAACATAATAGCTCTGCCAGCATAGCTCAGTGGTTGAGCATTGACCTATGAACCAGGAAGTCACGGTTCAATTTCTGGTCAGGAGGCGGCCAATCAATGATTCTCTCTCATTGTTGATGCTTCCATCTCTCTCTCCCCTTTCTCTGAAATCAATAAAAATGTATATTAAAAAACCCCCACACACAACCCCTTCTCCTCCAAACATAATACATGAAGTAATAGTTGTCAAGACATTGCACATCAGGTAAGAATGGGAAATAAATGAGGTGAGCCTCAGGATTGTACCAGCTACTGCCTAGAAAAAGTTTCAGGGTCATGGTGAATGGAGGGGGAGCTTAACTAAGCAGACTCTGTCAGTTACCTTGAGTTGAGTGGATGGAAATGGAAGTCCAGAGAATCCAAGGCAGTTGCATCTCCCAGGACAGTGTATCAGAGAGGAGTGGGTAGCACAGAGAAAGACCTCCTGAGATCTGTAGAAGATCCCACTCAAGTATTCAGTTGAGTACTGTTCAGTGTATGTGCATGGTGGGGGAGAAACTTCCAGAAAGGACCTGGGAGAACAGTGCCCAGAGCTCACAGAGAGCCTGAAATAATGCCTATTTACAACAGCTAGAGTGCAAAGCTGCATACTCCACAGGACAGTGGATAAAGTACAAAGAAGGATCTTGTCTTAGTAATGCAAAAAAAAAAAAAACTAGCCTTAGACTAAACATTTTTCTAGTTTTGTCTATCATAGCTTAAAGCAAGATCTGCAAGAATCAGATAGTTTCCAAGTAACTTTATCACAACACAGAACAAAGCTCAAATATTTTTAGTAGTACAAAAATATCTGGTACCCCCAAAAGAAAAATTTCAATGTCTGACACAATAAAAAACTTACCAGGCATACAAAAAAACAGGAAAATAAATCCTATAGTGAGGAGAAAATAAGTCATTTAATCAATACTGATCCAGAAATTAATAGGCAAGGACATTAAATATATTAGTACAATTGCATTTCATAAGTTCAACAAGCTAGAAGAAATATTGGACATGGTAAATGTAGACATGGAAGGTATTTTTGAAAAAATAAACTTCTAGAGGTGGAAACTACAATGTGTGAGATGAACAATATATTGATTGAGATTAATGGCAGATTAGATATTGCAGAAGCAAAGGTCTATAAACCTGAAGATGAAGTAATAGAAATCATCCAAGGTAAAACCCTGAGAGAAAAGTGACCAAAGGAAAAGAATAACAGGACATCCATGTGAACTACTGGATAACTTTAATTGGCCAAATATATGTGCAATTGGAGTTCCCAAATCAAGGGAAGAGGGAGAAAAAATATTTAAATAAATAACAGCCCCCAATTTTCCAAATATGATGAGGAAACATGAAGACAACTGTACCAGGACTCTTAAAACAGCAAAAAAGCTGAGGTTAAAGTTGGATTACTGCTATCGATAAAACTCCCTTTATGGTGGAAATTCCCAGACCATGTTTCCATGTATGATTCTGGGATTGTTGGGTCACGTTATGTCTGGAGCTCTTTTGTTGGCAATTGCCTAATACTTTTCTCACTTGAGAAAAGATTGCATGAGTTTATAGGCTACTTGACAAATATGCCTCCTGGGAGGAGTCAAACATTCACCACGATAAGGCAATTTGGATTCTTGATATGGTTGACCAGATGTATAATGAGCACAAAATACAAGATTCTTAATTTTTTTCAGCCATTTTAGAACCAACTCTGTTTGTTAGTAACATCAACCTTCCTCTTGATGAATTCACCACCATAAACACCAATGGTATCATTTATTCTTGGAGGAAATACAATTTTGGGGCACTAGAGGTCTCCACCTTACCATACAACAAATGGCATCACTGAAAAACCTTAAAAGAACAATTTCCATGGCAACAATGAGTGGGTGTCTTGTCCCTGGAGGATGGGTGGGGAGGGGGTTGAGGAGAGAGTAATCTGTGTGCAGGTGGAGGCAGTTAGTTCAGTGGGTAGTTTCTTGAGTAGATATCATCTGTTGGTGATTTGAAATGCTAGCTAAATATGAGTAGGCTTTGCAGGATTTAGAGTTTCCACTTGTTTTTCACATTTACATCTTTGGTTGGACACCCAACGTTCTTAAAGCCTGCAGCACTAGAAAAACCCCAATAAATATGTGGTCATTACTAGAAGTATTTGCAGAGATATTCTCTTTCCCTTTGGATATTTTCCCTTTAATTTATCTTTATTGTTGAAAGTATCACAGATGTCCCCCATCTGTCCCCCCCCCCCACTCCATTGGCCCCATTCTCTCCACTTCCACCCCTTCCATTTGGATTGTAAGCTGACTTTTCCCAAACAACATCTTTGTTTTTAAATTAATTGATGCCACAAGGTATCATATGTGGATTCAAAGAATCTTTGTGTTTATTAAAAAAAAGGAAAAGATGCACTTATAAAATCTGTGAGGCAGAATCAGACTTGGTGTATGAAAAATTTTTAGATTGCTAAAATTTCTTGGTATACTAGTATGTCCCTTGCCAGATGAACTACTAAGAATGTACAGAATGCTTAGACCACTCTCCCCTGTAAATACCCACGTATTCCTTCCTCTCAGAGATCAGTCAGGGAGCTTCTGACTTCCTCAAGGAGACAGGAAGCAAAGATAAGTTTAATAAGTGTAATTCCGCTTTCACAAAGGCTATCTATCTATCTATCTATCTATCTATCTATCTATCTATCTATCATCTACCTACCTACCTATTTATCTATCATCACCTCTTTCCTTTTCTCTCTCCCTTTACATATGTGTTGTATCTGTATGTGTGTATGTGTGTTAAATGTATGCTTAAATGTCTTAGCTGTTTCTCCTTAATATATCTCAAGTAGATATGTATACTGCTCTTTCTTGATTTAAAAATTTTGAGATTATATTTTGGTTTCCTACTAATAAAGACGAAAATTTATTTTACCTACTTCCCTATTCACATACCCTCTGCTCTCCCCATATTCTTCCAATTAGGTTATAACTCTCAATTTGATTAATTTCTCATTTACATAATTATTGGCATGTGACTTTTTACCCACAGCACATCTATTTAATATATTATTATTAACTTTGCTTTTAAAATTTTATTTAAAAAATTTCAATTACAATTGACATTCAATACTATTTTATATTTGTTTCAGGTGTACAACATACTGTTTTGACTTTTAAAAAATGTTTTTATTTTTATTGATTTTAGAGAGAGGGAGAGAGAAACATAAATTGACTGCCTCCTGAATGCCCCTACTGGGGATTGAGCCTGAAACCCGGGCATGTGCCCTACTGGGAATTGAACCGGTGACCTCCTGGTGCATGGGATGATGCTCAACCAACTGAACTACATCATCCAGGGCCATGGTTAGACTTTTATAGAATTTAGACATGATCCCCTGATATGTCTTGTATCCACCCGGTACCATACATAGTTATTACAATATTATTGATTATTATCTTTGCATTTTTGAATAAATTTTTATTTTATCTAGAATTAATAATTACCTTGTTTATTAATAAGCTTGGTTTTCTGTGTATCTATTACTAATTCATCCTCAAATTTCAGACAGAACTGAAATCTCTTATAATACATTTACACACACCAGATATTCCCCTCTGTATGTTCCTCCCCCCTCCCCCTTGGGAGAACCTCCTCTGTTATCCTGCTATAGTTTGAACTGGTTGCTCTCCAGGGCCACACTAAAGCATAGCTACTGTCTTGCAACTTCTTTTTATAATCATTCTGGAAATTTCTTTTGCTTCATTCACTCTTCAGTTGAGTCCCCTGTTTCCAAGTTCCTGTCTTTGTCTTTTTTGTCTTTTTTCTTAAGTGTCCCCCTCCCCACCCCGTGTAAGCCCTCTTTTCCCCACACACCATTCTTTGGTGACAATGTCTTTGTTATATCTTACTACTTGAATAATAGTTTTGGTTAGTGATGGAATTTTATGTTCAAATTTGTTTTCTCTCAGGGTTTTGAAGACATGTCCCATTGTCTTACAGCTTTCAGTGTTACTATGAATAGTTGCATATCATTCTGTTCCTGATCCACTGAATGTGGCCTCTTTTATTTTCTATGGAAGGTTTTTGGATCTCTCATTTCAAGTTACTAGTATCCTAAAATTTCTTTATTATGTGTTTGTATGGGGATCTTTTTAAAAGATTAATTTTACTGGGCATCAAAATAGTTTGTTCAAATTCCTATTTAAAACCCTTTTTAAAATTCCAATTATGTAGACATTGAACCTCAGGACTGAAAGTTTAATTTTTTTCTAACATTTTCTAGCTCTCCTTTTGATCGATTTTCTGAGAGATTCCTTTACCACTATTTTCTAAACTATTTTTTTTAAATTTCTCATCAATTTTTGAATTTCCCAAATAATTTTTTCTTCTTTAATTTTTAATAGAATCCAAGTCTTTCCACAGATCTAATATGGAAAATTATAATTTGTGTCTCTGAAAGTTATAATTATTGTTATTATTTAGTTTTCTCCCATTCTCCATATTTTCTCTATTGTCTTTGTTTCTCTCAGTTTTCCCCTGCCCCATTATTTTAGTTTCTGTCTTTTAGTTTAGATAGAGATTTTCTTCAAGTGCTTGGTGATTCTTAGTTATCTGTTTACATTTTGGAGAAAGACACTAAAATTTTGGTTGGGTCTATTGGCCTTTATTCTTGGGCTGACCAGTCTCCTCAGAAAGAAATCCTACAGTCTCCGGCTCTGGGAGAAATAATTATTCTGTAAACAAAGTGAGAGAAGTTGACTAGGGTGGAGGAGGAGGTCTCCCCATTCAATATATAGACTTTGACTCAATCTTTCACCTTTTGATATAATGGCCTAACTCCACTCCCCATTGAAGGTCCTTGAGTCCAGATCTTCTCAAGGGAACAAATCCCTTGTCTTCAGGTGGGTACTGGACTCAGCAATGTCTTAGCTAAATGAAGAAGGTAACACCAGAAGGTCTGACTGATGCCTCTAAAAAGTTTCAGCCTATAACCCCATTATCAGCTCCATTTTACACTATTGCCCTCTAGGATATTTTGCTTATTTCTGAGATTCTATGGAACAAATAGGCCTCAGGTTAAGGATTTATCTCTTCACTGGGCAAAGTCTTCTTTAGCTGCTTTCTAGCCAAAATTTTGTTAACATCTCTCATTTTTGATTTCTCTTTTCTTTTTCACTTTGTCCTTTTAAGTAATATATCTTTAAGAAAATTAAGTGAGGTTGGGAAGGAAGTGGATGAGATGCTGTATTTGAAGTACTGTGTTTCTCTGTTCCCTTAGACAACATGATAGCTAGAAGAGTCTTTTTTTTGGTTTTAGTTGAGATATAATTCACATATCTTTCTTAATTAATTACAGTTGCTATAATTTTTGTTTGTGCCACTGTTCTGTTTTTTCTAACTTCCAGCTAATTGAAACAAGTATATTAAACAAGTGTAATTCCTCTTTCATATAATTGTAGCCTTTAAATATTTGCCCACAGGACCCAAGCTTCTCTTTTCCTTCTCTTCTCCAAGCCAAACATCTGCAGTTCTTTTGACTTTTCTTATGCAGACACATGTGATTGCTTAAATTTAAAATAAGGTAATTAACATGAAAAACATTTACATTTAGTTTCTCAATTTCCAGTGTGCAATAGTCATATGTGGCTATTGGCTACCATTTTGTACTGCATAGAAAACCTTTTATCATTGAAGAAAGTTGTATTGGATATTGTTGAAATCCAGAGCTTATGGTGCACATTGTTCATGACTATGTTGGCACCAATGGAATTAATTTTTCATATGTTGTAAGAAAGGAGCTCAGATGCCTGTAAGCCTTGATGACACATGAAGATCAAACACATCAAGACACATAACTGATTCTTCTTTGATAATTTCAATAGAGAAAAGCAATGGATGGATTGAGTCCTCACATCATACATGATAATCTAACCATGATTAAACTCAAAAGAATTTGTATTACACATTTATATAAGAGTGGCGGTTTAGTTTCAGTTTCCTAATATTGTTATCACATAAAATTAATACTGTTAATTTTATTATTTTGCAAATCATGCTCTTACTTTGGTTTTATAGCATATATATGTAGCTTGTCCATGTTTAAGTTGGATCCCCGCCTTTGGTGATCAGATAAAATTATTTTTCCTATAACAGCGGTATCAAAATGATTTTTGTTGGAATTCATTAGTATAATTACAATACTGAAATGTTAGTGGGTACCTATTATACATTAAGTGGTCTTCTAAGTGTTTTTCAGGTCTTATCTCATTCACTTCTCACAACTCCTCTAAATCCTCCCCTGAGGTTGTCACTATTATTGTCCTAATTCTAGAAACGAGGGGACTGAGGCACAGAGGGTAAAATGACTTGTCCAGGGTTATGCACCATGTAGTGGTGAAGCTGGGATGTGAACTGGCCAGTATGACTCTAGAACCCACTTGCTCATACATGCCGCTGTTTTGCATACCTGTATAGTGATAAAGAGCATAGAAGTTGGAATGAAACAGCTCTTTTTTAAGATTCTGGGCAAGATATCTAACTTTGCAAATCTTAGTGTCCTTATATTAAGATGGAGCAATTATGCTGTTCTTAGAGAGTTGTTCTGAGGAATAAGTGAAGTAATACACGTAAATCACCTCACACAGTGCCTGGTATTTGGCAAAATTTTTTATAAAGAATCTTTTATTCTGAACTTTCCAGCTAGAGGCTGACCGAAAAACCACTTCAGTTAATGAAGTGAATGCATTCTAATGATGTCTTTTTTTTCAGTGTCCATAAGTAAAGTTAAGTAAAGTATTATTGGAACACAGTTACATTCATTTATTTACATATTGTCTATTATTTCTTTTCGGTCACAATGGCAGAGTTGAGAGGTTCTGACTGAAACCACATAGCCCACAAAGCCTAAAGTATGTACCCTCTGGTCATTTACAGAAAAGTTTATTCACTCTGGCTTAGCTGACTTTCTGTACATCTTCTAAGGAAGGGTCCACTTTCCCTGGATATATTGCTGTCTGCGTGATTCTGGGACAAAATCAGTGTTTTGTTAACATAACCTCTGTGTGTGTGGGAGCTGATGACTATTGGGAGGCAATAACAGAGTGAGCTTATTGGGAATATTATTATAGCTAACTTGTGTCTCTGTTGCTGGCCTGCCCCACTCTTCCATACCAAATAATTTGTATACAGAGATGTATTTTATTGCCAAAACTTTATCAGCAATAGAAGTAACATAGAGGGCAGAGAACTGAGATGCAGGAAATGGGTTCCTTGCTCTGGGCATTTGTATGGTGACAGACTACACTATCACAGCTTCTATGAGTGCTCTCTACCTCCTGGCTTCTGCTATTCCTCTCTTTTGCTGCCTTCTCTCCCTGGTGAGATATCACCCCACCTCCCAGAAAAGGCCCCTATGGGAATGGCTTCAACCCCTCTGAGGGTGCTTTCCTGACAGTGAGTTGAGAACTACGCAGAAACATCCTTGGGGAATGCTTACTCCATCCCCCAATGCCTGTTGGCTTTGGTTTTGGGGTCTGCTCTTAACTGCTGTTGTTTTAAAAGACAAAATGAAAAGGGAGGCATACCTGACCACTGCCAACTGGCATGGTCAGCAAAGGCCTCATGTAGGAGGTTGGAGCATCAGCTGGGCCTTGGGGAGTGGGTTGGTTTTGGGTTGTTTACCCCAAAAGATGTAGGAGGACCTCTTAGGCTGGTAGGAGAAAATGAGTCAAAGTTCTGGGATAGGAATATACATCAGGTATGTAGGGAACAATGAGTCAACCAGTCTGATGCTAATAACTGCATGGTGTGTTTTGTAATAGTTTAGTTAATCTCTCTCTCTCTCTCTCTCTCTCTCTCTCTCTCTCTCACACACACACACACACACACACACACACACACACGACCTCTTTGGGCTCAGGGCTTCTGAGGATATGGAGAAACAGGCAGTCAGGGTTATTGCGAACCCTCCTGGAGATTGGACTCCATGGAACCCTCATGGAGTATGTCACTGAGAGAATGAATGTGTCCAGCAGCTTCAGTTCCCTGGCTGGCTTTCTGATTGGGGAGTGCTCCCTCCTCTGTCAGGATGGCTCCCTGAGTGAGTTAGAATGGGTGCCATGAATTATGACCAAAACAGGACTGACTTGATGGTTTCCCACGACACTAACTTCCCAGCAGCTCTGTGAACCCTTCGGTAGCAACTCCAGGTGTTCTCAGAATTGGTTAGTTCCTAGTCACTATTCTAGTGGTTCCCCTATGGTGACAGAGTACATTATCATGGCTTCTATGAATGCTCTCTACCTCCTGGCTTCTGCTTTTCCTTTTTTTTTGCTGCCTTGTGGCCTCTGCTTTGATGACTTCTTTCTTTGTCAACAGCTTTCTACCTCTTCCTAAAATTCCTCAAGAGAAAGAATGTGATACCAAAGTTCAGTTAATCACTGTTGGACAAAGCACTTCCCACCAGGCCTCCTCACCAACTAGTCCCATATATTGATAGATGATCACAGTTAGGTGCTTACCCACAGTTAAATTCATTTATTCAGCAAAATTTATTGAGCACCTGTCTGGGGGTGGGATTGGTGATAAAAGGCAGGCCATGTATGCATCTGAATTCTCTCATGAATACTGTGGCACCAAGAGAAACATAATCATGGCTCCAACACATGTTTGTGTGTGTAAACAACAGAACTCTTAGGGCAGAACAAAACAAAATAAAAAGTATTTTGCCTACTGCCCATTCAAACCTGTTCTGTGGGGCTAATTCTTTCAACCTTGGAATCGCATAGGTTTCAAGACTTTCTGGTTATTCCCAGGGGATTGAAAATATCTTTACTTCTGTTTTCCCCCAAGTCCCATTCAGCAACTTAAATGCTCGGTGCCACAGAATAATCCAAAATCCATTTAGAGCAAGTCTTCTCCGCTCCTCCAGCTCAAGGAGGCTGCATGCTGTGGTCAGCTTCTTGGTGATTTCTAAGTTCTCCATTATTTAGTCTTTTTGTTTTGGCTTGATAACCATGGTTTTTGCTCTCCTGTACTTTCTCCCAAGTTGGGAGAGGAGAGTAAAGAGTAAAGGGTTGTGGGAGAAGCCTTCATTGATTTGCACTGTTGTGAATAGATTTTGACATTTTCTGGGCCTGGTATGTGATTAAAGCTGATTCTTTCTCTTCTAGGGGCCTTGCTGGGTCTACCCCAGACAGATGTTCCGAATACCGAGATCTCTGTTTGCACTTTTATACATGCCCAAAGGCGGCTCTCTTCTGGTTGATAGTGTACAACTTCTTCCTCCGCATTTAAGCATTTGTGACAAAACCCTAGCAGAACAGCTGCACTGGGTGGTCTTGCTAACAGGCTCTGAGAAAACCCTGCGTAGCCTCTCTCAATGGCCCGCATCTTGTACACAAGACATCCTCATGCTTTTTCCTTTGTCTGCAAATGGACAGTAAAAGGTCCATTAGGACAGTCAAACTCTCAGTTCATATCTCCCTAAAAAACACTGATCTTTTCCAGTAACTTTGACTGGACCCTAAGGAAAAGTTCTCATTTCTACTGGCAATATTGAGTCTAGGCAGAAGTACAATGTGGGAGAGAATCGGGGGTGGTGGTAAGACATCCAGGCTTCCATGAGACTGTCTATCCTGTACTCACTTCTCTAGAAATGGAACAGGTAAGGCAAGGTGTGAACCTGAGCTGGATGAGTTAATTTAAAACTCTGTAAATTACAGGATTTAACACTGTTGGACAGATGCGGCAGGAATGCTATAGTCTAGAATGAAGCAGGATCTGATGTTAAGAGATCTGGGTTCAAGTCTCTATTGGGCAACTTTTTAGTATGACTTTAGACAAGTCACCATTTCCCTGAGCCTCAACCTCTCATCAATTAAATAGGTATAGTAATTAGCAATTTCAGAGGGCTCCTGTAAGAATAAAGTGATATGTGTAAGTCCTTTGTACACTCTAATATATGAAGCAAACATAATTTGTTAGTCACCAACAAATTTACACAGGCAATATTTATTAAAAGCCAGTTATGAATTAAACATTATTTTGGGTACTGTGCAGGGGATACAATTTGAATGTTATTATTTCTAAGAGTCAACTCTTAGAAATGTCTCCTGCTGGAGGTCGGGGTGGGGGTGTCAGGGCAGCATGAGAACACTAGATGCCTGGGCACGGGGCACGTAGGGACCCAGAATGAGGGAGAGGAGAGTTGAGAGAGAAAGAGGGGGCCTGAGGCTGGTCTCAGGTCTGCAAAGGGTGGAATCAATGAGTGTTTCTGTGTGTGGAAAGTATTGCTCATCGACCTTTGCAGCTTCTCAGATTAGAACAAGAAAATGTTTGTGCTAGAAGGGACTTTAGATATGATCTTCCCTGACCCCTTATTTGGAGTCTCACAAAGATTAAATCACTTGTTCAAGGTTTCATGGTGAACGAGAAGCAGAGCCGTTTCAGAACCAAGGACCTGAACATTTCTAATTCTCTGCTTTAGTCTTTCCCTTCACTTAACCCGCTTCACTCCCTCGGGGCCCTTGTCCATTCTCTTTCTCCTTCAAGTGGGGCATTTGATAGACATCTGTATGCATTTTCACCTGGAGCAAAGGAAGGGGAGCAGCCCCTTCCATGTAACTGGAGATCTGCAGACTTGATATTATTTTCAGGATAAGGTACCCTAACATCTGAATCGATGCTTCTGAAGACAGGCACCTATTTCCACTGCATTTGATGAGGCTCTCAGGGTTCATTTCAGCAGCATGTCTATTTAAAAAGCAATCACAATAGCCTCAATCTAGTCATGATAATATTACCGCAAGTCTGTCAGACTGTCAACTTGCCATTATAATTGCCTTAAGGGAGCATGAATTCTTAGCCCTGTGGCCCACTGCAACATATTATTTTCCTCATAAGGCTTCTCAGGTCTGGAAGCCCAGTTCACATGCATTTGTAGATTACCCTTCATCTAGGCCAGTGATGGCGAACCTGTGACACGCGTGTCAGAGGTGACACGGGAACTCATTTTTTTGGTTGATTTTTCTTTGTTAAATGGCATTTAAATATATAAAATAAATATCAAAAATATAAATCTTTTTCTTACTATGGTTGCAAATATCAAAAAATTTCTATATGTGACACGGCACCAGAGTTAAGTTAGGGTTTTTCAAAATGCTGACACACCGAGCTCAAAAGGTTCGCCATCACTGATCTAGGCCATTGTGATGCCCACAGTGAGAAAAATAAACAGCAAGTAAACAGAACAGCCCACCCTAGGTGTAGCTTATACCCGTGTTTAATTTGAAGTTTGAGATGCTATCTTTACCTAATTACCTTTTCAGGTTTTCACTCCCACAGCAAAATTAACATGGCTTTCTCCACTGACTCTTCCCCAAGCCCCAGCTCAGATAAATTGCAGGCCATCTTCCTGGCAGCAGTCACTAAACCAGGATAAGCAAACTTGCTCTCATATCCTCTTTACTATTCTGAAATGAATAGTATAGCTACAGGTAAGTAATCTACCCTCAGAGTCTTGCTTGTTTCCTCATTTGAGGGCCTGTTGCTTTGTCTTGGCAAATTATTTCACCTTGATTTCCCTCTTTGTTTTACCACATTCAAGACTGGTCTGGTTTAGAAGTGCACTGTTCCGGACCTTATTTTAAATAAGGTGAGTCAAGCCCCAGCAGCCAGGATGTGAGCGCCAATGAGTGGAAGCCCCGCCTTTAGGACGATGCTCCATCACCTCCATGTTATAACTTGCTCTGCTCTGGAGGGAATCACGGTGCTTGCCTTGTCTGCCCTGGAAGGAATGGAAAAGCAAGGTGGTCTTGATGTTTTCTCATTGCTACAGCCTCTGTAAATAGACGACGTGTGAAGGTGACAGGTACAGAGGCTCTGAGGGAGGAGTGAGAGTAACATTGCTGCTGGACAGTTGCCTACCGTCCTGCCTCTACCACTGTGTAGTGACAGATAACGAAAGAAGGTGCTGGGAAGAGAGAGCTGATCGGACTCTCAGTCCCCCGAGGGCAGTGGTGATGGCTCCTCTGTGCGCTGTGAAGTGGGATGGGTTGAGAAGGTGGGGTGTAAGTGCAGTAAAGGAAAGTGGATGTTGTAATATGGAGGCAGAGGGGCAATATGTACAGTTTAGTTTCAAAAGAGAGAGAATTGGGAAAAGCATGCTGTTGAGATTAAAGTTGCAGCCTTGTAGTTAGAGAGACTTGGGATCCAATCTGCGGGGGCTAATTACTAGCTGTGTGACTTGGAGCTGTAAAATGGGGCAGTGAAATGGGACTATAATTATAATGCCTAACTCACGGGGTTATTGTGTGTATCTGCTTTCCTTCTGGTACATAAGATGCTTAATAAGTGTCCCTTTTTCCATAACTTCCCTTTCCTAGACCAAAGCTCTGCTATGGAAAGTTTGGAATCCTCATCTCACTCTAAATTGTGAAGAAACCATGGTCATGAATACCCCAAACAAGGAGCTCCAGAATGGGCGTCTCCCTCTCTGCCTCTCCAGCTGTGGCTTCGGGGATGCCACTTATCTTCCAGAAGCTTCTCTTTCCTCCAAATTCAAACTGAGGAATTTGTATAGCTGAGTCTCCTCCAGTTCTGCAATTTAATGAAGCACTGCCTTTATTATTTTAGGAGGCCATGGCCATTTGCCTTCACATCTCTTCTCTGGGAAGAAGACAGAAGATGGAGGGAAGAAAGTGCTGCCCAGGGATCACAGCTAGGCGAGTTTCATCTCCGGAAATTAGAATCTGCATAAAATTAACAAAACGCTCTCATCCCATTTTACATAAGACCATCATACACTGCTATAAACAGACACTAAGTATATAGGCCTGTTTTAAGTATGCTTTTGTCACAAAAGCTGTGACATGAAATGAACAAAATCAATATGGACACAAATTTATTCTCAGAGTCCCCACAGATGTCTGAAGGGTAGGTGTGTAAGATTCACGGTAACATACGATGGGGATGTCAGGGAAAAGGAGAGCTTACTTGAAAAGAAATGGTGGGCTTGTGACCCAGAGACTGAGTTTGTGAGCATGAGATGAGAGGTCTTACCCCTTTCCTGCCTCAGAAGGAACCCCGGTTTTTCTGTAAAGGCCAAGAATACCGCATTGACCAGATTAAAACTGGCCCCAAGTCCCTTCTAAAAATCAGTCTCACACATGCACTAAAATGTTGAAAACTAGTTGGAGGTCCCCTGTGGCTGATTGGCCAGCCCCGGTGGAATTACATGGTGCAGCCATATATCTTTGTTCTGCTGGGAGGAGTGGGTGCTTTCTTTTTGTTTCCCCTAGTGGTGGAAGTGGGGCCTCTTTTGGGGCAGAGATGTGTTTCTGGAGTCTCCTCAGGCAGAGTGCAGCATTGCGGTCTTCCCATCAAGGAACAACAGAGAGCTCTTTGTGAACAGTCTGCCTGGACCACAGGGCCTCAGCTCAGACATGGGGAAGGGGAGGGCAGGGGATTGGGGGAGCCAAGTGCTTGAACTTTAATTTGGCTAAAGTACTCAGTCACTCCATCTTCCTGGTCAATGCTTTTCTTCTCTTAGCATCTTCCACCTGTAAAAGCTGAATCAGCCTTTCTGCCATTGATGCCTCAGGAAGCTACTGGTCCAAAGGGCTTAGGAGAAGCACGTGCTCCTCCATTCATTAAATAGAAACTCACACAACATGAGCAGCCCCATGAACAAGTATATGGTGAGTTTAATATGTATTGATTATTTACCTTATTAACATAATATTTTCATTTTTTACATTAAAAAGAAAAATTTCCCAGCTTTATTGACAAAATTTTTTCAGCTTAACTGACAAAAATGACATATATGTATGGAGCACAACTTGATTTTTTAAAAATTCTCT
>NW_005871095.1:2863856-2872575 GCF_000147115.1 Myotis lucifugus | reverse complement strand
CTCCACTTCTTAAGGACATTTTGATGAAACAAGATTATTGAGAGGATGCAAGTGCCTCAAGAAAAGGGCGAACACTACCTCATGTTGTTATAATTAAATGCTTCAGCGAATTAAGTTAGAAGTAACTGCCGGAGGCCAAGTGTGTACATACTAGGTTTTCCATTAGATTTTTCTAGTGACATGTGGCATTTGTACCAAGAGGATCATGAGCCTGTTATATGTACCTGTGAAATTAAAAAAAATTTTTTAAAAGATAAAATGTATAATGAGAATATAATATGATCTCCAGTTTCAAGACTCAAAATTCTGCCCAGCTGGTGTGACTCAGTGGTTAAGTGTTGATCAATGAACCAGGAGGTCAAGGTAGGGAGCGTGCAAGAGGCAGCTAATCAATGCTTCTCTTTCATCATTGATGTTTCTATCTCTCTCTCCCTCTTCCTGCCTCTCTGAAATCAATAAAATATTTTTTAAAAAATGTAAAAAAAGAGTCAAAATTCTTTCTAGTTTTGCACACAAGAATAAATTACTATCTTTTCTGCCCTGCAATAAGTCACCTCCTCTTCCTCCCAGGTCCTGAAGATGACTGTGTCTGTGGCAAGGAATTTGCATTGAGGGAATAAATGTTCATGTAGTAATACTTGCTTTTGTTCACAAAAGCTGTCAAAAGGGTGGTTTACATTGATAGAAAATAGCACACTGTTTACATAAGTGGCCAGGATGTAACGAGAGTTTGTTTAAATTCAACTATTTAGGCGAAAAAGCAGTGCTGGGCTGCCAAGGATGGCCCACCCCGTGCTTAACACCTGTCACTGGAATCTTCCCTTCCTCTTTGTCCACTCCTCAGATATATCTTTTACAAAAGGGAGAGGCATTCTGTTTGAGATAATTAGTTTTCCATTATTTTCCAAACAAATGGATCGGACATCCTGGATGAATAAATGGGGAAGAAAGAGGCATGTCTTTGGCAATGGTCCACTGTGCTACAGCATCCCAGCTGCAGTTCTTAATGGAGTGAAGCCTCCCTCCTTGTGCAGTTGCTCTCCGTATTACACACACCCATGTGCTATGAGGGCTAAAGGGGATAGAATCTGGTGCTGACACTGCCGCTGTGACAGATGCCACTAGATGCTTCTTTGTTCAGCTTTTCCAGAAGACCTACTGCTGCTGGGTTTCACAACATTAGGCATAACTCCCTAGAGGAAGTTTCTCAGAAATATTACCTTTGGTTTTTGCAAAAGTCAGCCCAATTGTTAAAAGATGGGCAAGAGCTACCTTCCCCATGGAGCAAGGGCATGGGATTTTCATTAACTCCTGTGGGAAAGAATAAGCCCAAACTCTAACACATGGATTTAAATACTCTTGCAACAACAGTCCTTTTTCTTCCCTTCTTTATCCTTGTCTTGGTTTCTGCTCTATTAAACAACATTTACTTTCTACTCTAGCTGCAAATCTTTTTCTTGCTACTGAAACTCTGCAGATTTTTTTTTTTGTATTTGCTGGCATTTAGCCTTAGATTTTGATTTTAAACTTTTTATTTTGAAATAATTACAGTATCTTAGTATGGTTGGACTACTATAACAAAATGCCATAAACTGTGTGGCTTAAACAACAGACATTTATTTCTCACTAGAGGCCTGGTGCACAATATTCATACATTCAGGGAGGTCCCTTAGCCCGGCCTGCACTTTCTCACAGTCTGGGAGCCTTTGGGGGATGTCTAACTGATGGCTTAGGCCTAAGCAGGCAGTTGGACATCCTTAGTGCTGCCACGGAGGTGGGAGAGGCTCCCACCACCACCGCTGTGCTCTCCAGCTGTGAGCCTGGCTTCTGGCTGAGCAGCGCTTCCCCTGAGGGAGCGCACTGACCACCAAGGGGCAGCTCCTGCAGTGACCAGTTGTTTTACTGTTTGGTCGATTTGCATATTAGCCTTTTATTATATAGGATAATTCTGGAGTCTGGAAGTTCAAGATCAAGGTGCCAGCATAGTCAGGTTCTGGTAAGGGCTCTCTTCCTGACTTATAGAAGGCCACCTTCTTGCTGTGTGATAACATGACCTTTCTTTGGTGCATGCACTTGAGAGGGGTAGATCTCCTTTCCTCCTTTTATAAGGGCATTAATGCCATCATGGAGGTCCCACCCCATAATATAATCTATACCTAATTACCTACCTCTTATAACCATCATACTGGGGGATTAGGGCTTAAACTTATGAATTGTGGGGGTCACATTAAGTATATATATAGATTCACAGGGTGTTAAAATATAGTTAAAAAAAGATGTTCTGTGGACCCTTCACCTAGTTTCCCCTAATGCTTGCATCTTACATGATTATAGCACAATATCAAGACTAGGAAACACACATTGATGTAATATGGTATAGTATGTCTTGTTCTATGTCATTTTATCACAAGTGTAGATCTGGGTAACCACCACAGCAAACAAGATACCGAACTGTCCCGTCAACACAAAGCTCTCCCTTAGGATGTCCCTTTATAGTCAATCCCCTGCCTCACTAATCTGATTTCCATTTCTATAACGTTGCCCTTTCAAGGATGTTACATACATGGACTGATATAGTTTGCAAGCTTTTGAGATTGGCTTTTTTCAGTCAGTTTAATGCCCTTAAAATCCATCCAAGTTGTTTTATATATCAATAGTAGTTCATTCTTTTTAAAAAATATTTTTTATTGATTTCAGAGAAGAAGGGAGAGGGAGAGATAGAAACATCAATGATGAGAGAGCATCAATGATTGGCTGCCTCCTGTATGTCCCCCACTGGTATCGAGCCAGGTTAAGTCCTTCAAAAAGCCCAATGTAAAATAAATGTGGCAACTGTAATAACATTTGAACTTGTCTTTATGTAAAGAAAATTGCTTGCATTATAATCTTGCTCTTATTTTTACCATCTTTTAAAAAAAAATTGGTTGATTTTGAAATCAGTTTTCATTTTATATGTGTTTTGTTCAGTCATTAAAAGTGAATTTAATTGGTCATTTGAGGAGCTTTCTAAGTTTACTACTGTTTGAATCACAGTTGGAAACAGTGAAAGCTGAGTTGCACTGGCTCAGACTTTTAAACACCACCAGCCTTGGAAGGGGTTTGGGGTGAGGAGTATGTTACTGGGCTTTGTCAGCACTTCAGATTCCACATCTTGATTCCTCAAGAAGAACTCAAGAGTGGCCTCAACATTTCAAATGCCTTAGACAAGCTGTCAGTTGTGTGAGAGAGGTAGGAGTGTTGCCCTTTAAATTTAATTCCCATGGTTCTTCATGAGGAAAAAGGTAGAGTAGTGAAAAAAGATGGGTCTGGTAATCTTTTTCTAAGTTTACATTTAAAATTCAATGATCACTTCTATGTTGAAAGATCTTGTCCTATTTCCCTTTTCAATATAGGAAAAACAAGGCTAAAATTATTTCCTTAAATGATTATATATATATATATATATATATATATATATATATATATATATATTATTGATTTCAGAGAGGAAGGGAAAAGGAGAGGGAGATAGAAACATCAATGATGAGAGAGAAGCCTACTGGGGATTGAGCCCGCAACCCGGACATGTGCCCTTGACTGGAATTGAACCCAAGACCCTTCAGTCCGAAGTCTGACACTCTATCCACTGGGCCAAATCAGCTAGGGCTTAAATAATTGTTTTAAAGTTACCTGAGATCTGAGATGCCAGAAATCAAAACACTGTTTTGTTCAAAGCACCTGTATTCTTGGTCCACTTCTTTTAGATTTGTTAGCCTCACACTGGAAGGTCTTTCTGATCTAGATAGTTCTGAATAGCTCAGTAAATGTAGGTGGTTATTAATATTATACACAATTAGCATGTTGTATTGCCATGGTTTACTTTTTACAACTTATTAGTCATAAACAGTAGATAGTATCTTGCATCCTCAATAAAGGTAAACTGAGACTCTGTGAAAATCTTTAATGATGGCTTTCAGGTGCTTCCTCTGTCTGTGCACTGGTTTGCCTTGGGAGCTCTTGGCTTATGGCCAGTGATTTTCTAAGTTTACATCTGTAGCACTGTACACTGATTCTTTTTTTAAAGTAGTTGTGTTTTTTAAAAAATATATTTTTATTGATTTCAGAGAAGAAGGAAGAGGGAGAGAGTGATAGAAACATCAATGATGAGAGAGAATTATTGATTGGCTGCCTCCTGCATGCTGCACACTGGGGACCCAGCCCACAACCTGGGCATATGCCTTGACCAGGAATCCAACTGTGACCTCCTGGTTCATAGGTCGACTCTCAACCACTGAGCTGTGCTGGCCGGGCTGTACACTGATTCTTAATTGATCCTGGGCTATCATGGATGGGGGTCTGATTCCTGTGTTGATGGTGAATTCTGGAGATTGCTGCTAAGATGGTGACAGCCTGCACTCTTAAAGTTTTAGGTTGAAAAATGCATTCATATTTCCAGTGGACACAGGTAGGGGGTATGGCAGGGAGCTGGTCTGCCTGAGAGCTGCTAGGCAGGCACCAGCAGTGAGAGTCCCAGGGAGATGGAGTGCTGCTGAAATAGGGTTTGGTACAGGAGCTGGGCTGTGGAATGCATTGAATAGCCTGCATTTCAAGAGCTTCAGCCAGAAATGTCCCCAGTGGTAGGGATTTCCAAAAACCCACTAGAACGCATCACCGAAGTCTTGGCTTTAACAACCTACCAAACTGGAAGAGCATCAAGGCCCCCAGCCATATAAGAATAGTTCTTTCTCCTCATTATCCCTCAATTTTCTCCCTGCTTTTAACCTGGTATGGTCTGAAATAGAAACTCCAGAGCTGGAGAGGAAGAGAACAAAGACACACAAGTATGACCACTCTCCCTTCTCCAAAGCTGAGTGCTGCCAGTCAGGAACTTGGGCAGAGGAGAGGGAGCAGAAGTCTTTGCTTTGGGGTTAATAGTGATGTGAGGACTTGTGTCTTAGACTGAACAGTTTTAATTTCTCAGTTGAGGTGGTGTTTTATGTATTTTCCCTAGGAATGAGCAGAAAAGTCATGCATCCTGTCCAAGTTTTCCACCAGGAGTGGGGGAAGATGGACTGTACTGAATAGATTTAATAGGGACTATGGGGGAAAAAAGTTGAGTTTTAAGCCACAAATTGTACTTGTTCAATGGACTAATCACATGTCCAAGTGAGGGCAACCAAGAGTTATGGAACTGGTTCCTGGTAATTTCTTTTTGTAAATTATGCACATAAGGGTTTATTGCTGTCTAATGTTCATCACATTGGTGCCTCAGTTAAGACAGAGATGGTGAGCATCCCATTTAAATTCAGTTCAAGACAATTATTGTTTACTCTACCAGGTATAAATCTGAGCTTAGAAGTGAATGGGAACACTGACCAGAAAACCCAATACTAACCTTTTTTTTAAATTGATTTTTTACAGAGAGGAAGGGAGAGAGATAGAGAGTTAGAAACATCGATGAGAGAGAAACATCGATCAGCTGCTTCCTGCACATCTCCCACTGGGGATGTGTCCGCAACCCAGGCACATGCCCCTGACCGGAATCGAACCTGGGACCCCTCAGTCCACAGACCGACGCTCCATCCACTGAGCCAAACTGGCTCCGGCACCCAATACTAACCTTGACTTCATTTCTTACCTTCACTAAAAGGTCCTTAGCCTCCCTCTCCAGCCATCGGGGGTAAAAGGGGTTGTCCATGCGGATGGAGTGGAAGAGCTCTTCTTCATCTTGCCCGTGGAAGGGTGACTGACCAATTAGCATTTCATAGAGGAGGACGCCAAAGGACCACCAGTCAACAGAATGGTTGTATTTCTGACCCAGCAAGATCTGTGTAGCCAAAAATGTAATGAATAAAAGTGAGGTTGATGAGTGAACACCTTGTATGGCTTTTTCAAGGCCAATCAGTAAATCATTGATGGTGATGACAGTAGTATATGGTATAAACAAAGATCACACTGAGAACTGTATATTTTGGGAAGCTAATGATTGAATACAAATGAGTAGGCAATCTAAAACTGAGCAAACATTTTTTGAATTTCAATTTCTACTTTTCCTCTGGCCTTAATTGAAATAACTAAACTGTTTACATTGTTAGCCTTCATTTCCATCTGTGATGTGAGGGCAGTAGACTCAGATCTAAGAAAGCTGGTATCTATCCCAGCTCTCCAGTGCCTCTGAGGTGAATATCTAAACCAACCCCATGTGTTCTACTGTCCTGCGTCTTTGCATACAGTGTCTGTAGGTGACCAAGTATCCAGAGAGGTTATCTGAACAAGTCCATTCCTTAAATCTGAACTAGTCATGGTTTACAACTAAGAGTAAAATTTTGTGACTATGCCAAGAGACAGACTAGGATACCAACTTGTTCGAATATAGATATTGGATGTAAGCGCCATGTACACCTTGATATTGGTGCTTTGAGTAGAACTGGTCTGGACTATTCTTAAAGGTAGTGGATTTAAAGTCTGGAATCCTACCTAATTTTAAAAGATTTCTACCTGTTCACCAATCCACTTCTTGCAGAAAAGTCTTTGTACTCAGGCCTTTCAGCAACTTCCTTTTTAATGTTGGAACATAGAGAGTGCACATGTCACTCTACTCAGTGCTTTTCATCCCAACAAATCATGATGTAACCTTCTCTAAAATAGTACATAGGGCCCATCAGTGGGTGAATGGATAAATACAGTGTAGTCTATACATACAGTAGAATATTACTCAACCTTACAAAGGAAAGAAATCCTGACACATGATACAACATGGGTGAACCTTGAGGACATTGTGTTAAGTGAAATAAGCCAGTAACAAAAGGACAAATATTGTACCATTCCACTTACATGAGGTACTTAGAGTACTCAACTTCATAGAGATAGAAAATGGAACGATGGTTCCTAGGGGCTGGGGAAATGGGGAGTTGTTTAACGGGGATAGAGTTTCAGTTGTGCAAGATGAAAAAGTTTTGGAGATTAGTTGCACAACAATGTAAACGTACTTAACACTACTGATTGTACTCTTAAAAATGGTTAAGCTGGTATACTTTATGGTACCTATATTTTACCACAATTAAAGTCAATACATAGCACTGGCCGGTGTGGCTCAGTTGGTTGGGCATTGTCCCATGCACGGTGTGTGTGTGTGTGTGTGTGTGTGTGTGTGGTGTGCTGGTTCAATTCCCCATCATGTCCGAGTTGCGGGATCAATCCCTGGTAGGGGGTGTGCAAGAGGCAGCCGATCAATGTCACATTGATGTCTCTCTCTCTCTTCCTCTCTCTCTAATTTTATATGGAGAAGAGAACATTCTGTCTCTCCTGACTCCGGCTGCCAGGATGGTTTGGGGGAAGCTGCTTTATTACCCAAAGCAAAATGGAGAACGGATACTGGGACCTTCTTTTCACACTGCAATTTAAGGGTTAGCTCACCCGTGTGAGCACACACACAAACACACAGAGCATTTTAGTATAGCATTCCTCATTTGAAATGGAATTTTCCCCTTTGAAAATGGGTCTTTGGAATGAATGGTAGAATTGTAGCATTGATGAGCCCAGGAAAGAAAAGTGACACTATAGTTCTAGACCAGTGGTTCTCAACCTTGGCTGCACATTAGAATCACCTGGGAATCTTTTTAAAATCCTGATTTCTGGGCCTCATCCTCCGGAAATTCTGTTTCTTTGTTATGGGGTGGGGCCAACATGCTATAAATCTCCATTACTATTAAATTAGTCATCACCACATCAGTGTGATCTTCTTAGAATACCCATGGTACTAAATTGACTGAGCCCCACAGTAAACTGACTCTGTCGATGCACAAATTCAACCCCCAAACCCCCACCAAGGGTGAGAGTCTTATTTAGACATGAGAACCAAGGGGACTGCCGGGCCAAGTGTGTGTACAAGTGATGTCAACCTTTTCCCTCGAGTTGTCTTCCCCCACTTTCTGCTGGTGAACTTTTTGATGCAGAAAATAATGTGCACAGCACCCATCTCTGACCCTTACCTGACCCCAGGCCTGTCCTTGGGAAATGAGACAAGCTTGGAGTGAGGCTCAGGAATACTGTGAAAGTGTCTCTAATACAGTGATGGTGAACCTATGACACGCGTGTCAGAGGTAACACGCGAGCTCATTTTTTTGGTTGATTTTTCTTTCTTAAATGGCATTTAAATATATAAAATAAATATCAAAAATATAAGTCTTTGTTTTACTATGGTTGCAAATATCAAAAAATTTCTATATGTGACACGGCACCAGAGTTAAGTTAGGGTTTTTCAAAATGCTGACACGCTGAGCTCAAAAGGTTCGCCATCACTGCTCTAATATAAGACTTGCTAAACAAACAACAGCAAGAAACAGTTGTGAAGGCCATACTAAATACTACAGGTTCTACTTCTGCCTTAGTCCTCTATCGTGTAGTTTATCACTGGGTTGTTGTGAGGCTCCAGTGAAAAGAAGGAAAGACAAAGTGTTTTGTCATTTGGAAATGACTATATGCTACATGGTAAATATCTGTCTTGATGAACTGGTACCCACTTGTGAAAACAAAGATCAAGTTGCAAACAGAATTTGCAATCTGCTATTGACTTCCTGGAATCAGAACGCTATCCACTATCCCTAACTCGACCGCTAAATGCTGGATTTCACTTTATTTATACATTTAACAATATTTTTATTGATTTCACAGAGGAAGAGAGAGGGAGAGAGAGAGAGAAACATCCATGATGAGAGAGAATCATTGAGCGGCTGCCTCC
>NW_005871095.1:2825885-2863509 GCF_000147115.1 Myotis lucifugus | reverse complement strand
ATCTTATAAATATATTTTATTGATTTTTTACAGAGAGGAAAGGAGAGAGATAGAGAGTTAGAAACATCGATGAGAGAGAAACATCGATCAGCTGCCTCCTGCACACTCCCTACTGGAGATGTGCCCACAGCCAAGGTACATGCCCTTGATCGGAATCGAACCTGGGACCTTTCAGTCTACAGGCCGATGCTCTATCCACTGAGCCAAACCGGTTACGGCAAACATCACATCTTTGTAAACAACTTCATTTGGCAGGAAAAATGAAAAGAAATTTGGAGGACAGGAGACAGCTGTGGTGGAAATTAAGGCATTTAAGGCTAGGTGATGTTAATAAAGAATTTCAGTCTTAAGTTAGGAGGAAGAAAAATGTAGATTCATATTCAATTACATACTGTTGAAACAGAATGTTTGCAAATGCTTGCTGATCTGTGTTAGGGTTTTCCTTACAGAATGTGTTTTATTTTATTTATAAGAACCTCTGAGGTAGGTCCTGTTATCCCCAACAAGAGAAGTGATTGGACTGAGGGAGGTCACATGTGTTGAAAACTATGATCTGAAGCGTGGTCTTTTGTTATTTAATCCCAATATTTTAATGCATAAACATGTTTGTACTGTTAATAACTCTAATAAAATTTAGTTATTTAAAACTATTTTATCCTCAGTTCAACCTGATTATATTCCATTTTATACATGTTTTAAAACACACAGAGAATATTGGCAAAAATGTATGAGATTCATATATCATAAGTATACATATAATGAGGATGCATTTTTAATAGATGAGGGAGCAGGTCAAAAAGTTTGAAAATATAGCCCTGGCCAGTTTAGCTCAGTGGGTAAAGTGTCGGCCTGTGGACTGAAGGGTCCCGGGTTTGATTCCTGTCAAAAACACATACCTCAGTTGCAGACTCGATCCAGATTGGAGTACATGCAGGAGGCAACCAATCGATGTGTCTCTCTCACATGGATGTTTCTCTCTCGCTCTCCCCCCATCTCACCCTCCCTCCCTTCCTCCCTTATACTCTCTCTAAAAATCATTAAAAAATATCCTTGGGTGAGGATTAAAAATAATAGCTTGAAAATATATAATGAAGAAGCACTGGCAGTTGGATGGTGATGGAGAGAAAAGCCAGGCAAAAGGGTATCACTGGGGTCCAGACAAGAGGCGCCGAGGGCCTGGAGAGGGTGCCAACAGTAAGGATGGGATAGGAGAAGTATGGGGGATTGAAGCGAAGGGACTGAGAAAGAATCTAGGGATCTTAATTCTGTCACAGAATTGGGGAGGGAAGAATAGGTTCAATGGCCCATGAGGTCTAAGTTTAGAAGATCTTAGTGTCTGGATTTGGGAGGGGTAAGAAAGAAGGAGAAAACGTGGATAAGTCTTAGTGTCCTGGCTAGGTGACTGGATGGATAGGTGTATAGTGCAATTTGCCAACAAAGAGATAAAGGCCCTGGCTGGTATTTCTCAGTGGTTAGAGCATCGGGCCTTGCACCCCAGGGCCTTGGGTTAGATTCCTGGTCAAGGGAATGTACCTGGGTTGCAGGTTCAATCCCTGGCCCCAATCAGAGTGTGTGCAGGAGGCAACCAAACGATGTGTCTCTCTTACATCGATGTTTCTCCCCCCACCCCCCACCCCCTGTCCCTTCCACTCTAAAAATCATGGAAAAAATATCCTTGGGTGAGGATTAACAACAACATCAAAAAAGGGATAAAGGAGAAGGCTGGGTGGGGGTGGAGCAAGTTCAACAGAGGAAGGAGTTTGGGACCTGTTTTGTTGGAATGGTCTGTGGCGTTAGTTGAAGATCTCAAACAAGAACATGGACGTATAGGTCCAGAACAAGGAGGAGTAGTTTGGGCTGGCCATACTGACATCGGTGTTTTAAAACCATCCTGATAAATAGTTGCTCATGGAGAATGTACAGTAAGAAGAGAAGAGGACCAAGAGTGGAATCAGGTGAAGACAAGCATGTGTGAGGATGAGAGAAGGAGACTGAAGTTACAGAGAGAGAGGTCGCTGAAGCCAAATTCTGGGAGATGTGAGGAAAGAAGGATTCAGGGAGAGGATGTAGCATAAGGTATTCGTAGACAGGAAAGTTAAAAGCTGTAATTTCTTGCTGACCAGAGACCAATCTTATATTTAAACAAGGTTAAATCAAAATTAAATACCACACCCTCACAGGGAAAAGTCACATATTTTGTAGAGTCGGGATGACACAGTTCCTTTGGCAATGACAGGGATTTGCTGTTAAATTTGTTTTACCCAGGAAATCAGAGGTCCATCACTGTCTATCAAACAACCATCACCACCTATTTATAAATACGGTTATTCATTCATTCTTCCAAAAGGTTATTTATTATTAACTTATGTGCCAAGCTGTGCATGCGGTCTTTGGATAGAAACATGATTAAGATCACACTAATCTACATATGCTGCAAAATGGTACAGAACTATGCACACATAGTAGCAATCTCAATGTCCTGGTTTTGAGTGTATCATAGTTATATGCCATGTAACCACTGGGGAAAACTGGGTGACGGGTGTATATGGGTGATGTTTCTGTACTGTTTTTGCAACTTCTTGTGAATCTATAATTATTTCAAAATAATAAGTTATTAAAAAAGGAACAAAAGTCAGTTCCTGACTTAGAGAAATCAGCATCCAATAGGACAGGGAGAGTCAAAGATAAAAAAGCAATGATGATACGTGTGATGCAATAGGAAGGGCTGCATGGGAAGGGGGTGTCTGATCGCCCTGGGATGGCAGCTGGGGCGACTCCATAACAAGGAGAGAGGAGGGGAGCGTTGGGTGGATGGATCTCTTCTGAGCAAATGCCATTCTTCTGGGGGCTCAGAATGTGATTGTGATGTCCTCTCTTTTTTAAAAAATAAAAAAATAACAACACAACAAACCAAAAACTTTGCATAACATGTGACACCAGCGTTGTGTCCTCAGATCCCAGAAGGGAGCATACACCAAGGCACGCCGGCAATCCCTCCATGCTCGCGGCAGCTTAGAAACCACAGTGTAGGTTTTTCTGCTCCTAAAATGACTCGCTGGACTACTCGGGTGCTTACTTATAACCCTGTTCAGTGTCCACCTGCTTCTTCCCCACTGTTTTTTCTCTGGTGGGTCTGAGCAGAGTAATACTGGGGTGGGGAGGAGCCATGACAGAAAGGATATGCTGCATCATTCAAGACTTGGAGAGCCGACCTTATTAGCATGAGTACCATCTCTCATACAATAATAACAGCAGCCCCTATATCAGTGGTTCTCAACCTTCCTAATGCCGCAACCCTTTAATACAGTTCCTCACGTTGTGGTGACCCCCAACCATAAAATTATTTTCGTTGCTACTTCATAACTGTAATGTTGCTACTGTTATGAATTGTAATGTAAATATCTGATATGCAGGATGTATTTAGGCCACCCCTGTGAAAGGATCGTTCGACCCCCAAAGGGGTCTCGACCCACAGGTTGAGAACAGCTGCATATGCAGCCCTAATCATGCAATACTCAAAAACAAAAAACAAAAACAAAAATAAAAACAAAAACCCTCCACAAATCCCAATCCTGAACGAGAATACTTAAAATCTGATCTTCAGGGAGGAGGAAGCAGTGGTGCCGCCTGGGCGTGCTGGGCTGGGAAGGGGCACTGCACATCCCTACCTCCGGGGCGATGTAGTCGGGGGTCCCGCAGAAAGTGTTCGTCTTGGCATCTCCTAACATGTTCTCCTTGCACATTCCAAAGTCCGCTATCTTGATATGCCCATCTTTGTCTAGCAGGATATTATCTAGCTTCAGATCCCTGAAAAACAAAAGCATAGCAAGACCTCGCTGCAGTCATTACAATGTTGTTAGAATAGAATTGCCCTGAGGGTGGTCTCATCACTCTACCCAGGGCGGCCCTCGCCTGGCTGCACCTCTGAAATGGGGAGACTTCCCCGAGCGGATTGTCAGCCTTCCCTGTAAGCACCGCAGCTCAGTGCTGACCATCCCCGAGAGAGAGGGTCTGAACCGGGTGACACAGAGCTGCTGTCGTCAACAGTCGGTGTGGGCCGTCCCTGAACCCTTACAGACGACGCTGGGTCAGGACTGTGCCATTTCCTCAGAAGTGCCCAGGAACCCACTCTTCTGGGTCCTTTTAGTTGTCTTGCGTCTTCCCTTTGCGTCAGGTTCTCAACTGCCCCTTCTCCCTGCGTGGCTGTGCTGGCCTCCAGCTGGACGGCCGGCCTCCATCTAGCTCCTTTCTTTTTAATTTTTACTCCCCCTTTAATCTGCAGTGAGTCAGAAACCAGACAACTGTATGCTGTCAATTATGTTTTGAGGAAAGAAGTGAGGAGATTGAAGTACAGTAGCTTTCATCCAAGAAGGATGTGAAATGATGGCGTGTAATGGAGACATTTAGGACATCCATTCACAAAAGAGGGTGCACGTGGCGGTCTGTGCACTTGTACAAGGTGTAGGCTTACAGTTCCCATAGGGGTGCTTGAGTGTTCAGGGGAGAGCTCCCCGCCTCCCCCACCCGAAAGGAGAGCATTCTAGGTGGCCCAAAGCAAACACAGGCAAAGACAGGAGGCGCAGGAGACAGAGCGAGAAAGCAACAAGGTATCAAAGAGAAAGAGCAGAGTATAGGAAGGGAGGGAGAAAAATGGGGTGAGAAGAAGATTAAGAGGAAGGACCGGAATAAAGAGCAAACAAAGGTCAGACCCTTATTGCTTTGGAGACTGGAATTGCTTACTTGGTTACTATTAAATCATCACCCGTGTTATCACCATGGGCAGGAAGCCTGGGTGTGAAACTTTCAGCCACAGAAACACCCTTGGCATTTCATGGCATGAAAGAGCATCGACTACATTAAAGGGACCATGAAATACAGACGTTTCAGTGTGTCTGAAAGGGTAACATTTACCTGTAGACAATGCCTTTGGAATGGAGGAACTGCAGACCAAGAATGATTTCAGCAGCATAAAACCTGAGGGAAGAAAAATCAGAGTTCTCCACCAATTCATTAACGGAACGGAAGAAAAGCCCTATTTTACCCCGTGACTACTCTGCAGTCCTCTGCGTAATGTACACACACCTCTGTGCATACACAATTTATCTGTGTACACACACAATTTTGTTTCATCCGAACAAAAGGAAGATGTCCTCGCCGAGGGAATGAAGCAGAGCTGGTATCCTAAGTTAGCCCTACCTGCAGCTGGTGCTCATTCTTATATTTTAAACGACAATGCTCAAGCTGTCATTTTTTCCCAATAGAATATACCCAAACATTAAATGCAATTGTATAGTATAATAGGAAAGTAATTTTCCCTTTTATTTTAGATATATTTTTATTGATTTCAGAGAGGAAGGGAGAGGGAGAGATAGAAACATCAATGATGAGAGAGAATCATTGATGGCTGCCTCCTGCATGCCCTGCACCAGGGACAGAGCCAGCAACCCAGGCATATGCCCTGACCTGGAATTAAACCGTGACCTCCAGGTTCATAGGTAGATGCTCAATCACCCTGGATAACACAGATAGCAGGTGTTTGATGGCTCTCATGCCTTACAAAGCTGGGAAGGGTGCTGGACTGAGTGAATCCTCTCTAGCACGAAAAATGCCTGATGGTCTTTCGGTGGTGGCTATCCCTTACAATTATCTCTGGGCAGTGTGCGGATGGCTCCCGGAGGCCAAGAGATCAGTGGTATGGATCTCAGCAAGGTTTTTGCAGGAGCTGGGGAACAAGTCCATCTTTCAACCTGGTTCACACACCACCACTCAAAGCACTCATTAGGAGCCAGTGAAAGACAATTGAAGAAATACGGCCAGTCTGCCTGGCCAGCGTGGCTCAGTGGTGAACGTCGACCTATGAACCAGCAGGACGGTTCGATTCCCAGTCAGGGCACATGCCCAGGTTGTGGGCTCGATCCCGAGTGTAGGAGGCAGCCGATCAATGATTCTCTCTTATCATTGATGTTTCTAGCTCTTTCTTCCTCTCTGAAATAAATAAAAATATGTTAAAAAAGGGAAAAGAAATAAAGCCAATTCTGTACCCAGCATTTATAAATGGGCCTGGTGGCACCATTAAAAGAAAAAAGTCACAGTGGTTTTACCATTCAGGAAAGGGACGATGGGGGTGGGGGCCGGAAGGGGGTGGGTGGGTGGAAGGGGATGCTCAGGGGCAGTCCCAATGGGTATAGGCAGCCTGTTCGACTCGCTTGTGTTGAGGGCTGCTCAAGAAGGTGAAGGTTTATTCTCAGACTAAGTGTCCCTCCGGATTCTGAATTCTCATGCTCGGAGCCACAGGCTTTATGGCTTCGCATTGACCTTTCCACGAAAGGCCTCAGCTTCATCCTGCAACCGCCTTTAAAATCTGTGCTTCATTGGACTGCTCTCTCTTCAAAGAGTACACATTTTCTTCCTGCTCACATCCTCTAGAAGCCCGAGGAACTGGGGCATCTCCTTGAGAAACTACACAGTTGATTTCAAAACACAGAGAAATTAAACAACACTGACAAGAATGTAAGCTTCACACACTAGGAACGTGGTTGCCTGGTGTGGTATATTCTCGGGGGTTACCTCGTCCTGGGAGTTAGGTGTGCTGGGTGAGGAAACAAACACGCCCCAGGGAGGGAAGGGGTGTTCTGTGGGCACTGTGGGGGCACAGAGACTGCCAGGAACAGTGGAAAACCCCAGACCCTTCGAAGGGCTCTTACGTGGCTCTGGGAAGGTCAAACTTGTGGCAGCTCTGGATGTGGTACATCAAGTCTCCTCCATTGAGAAATTCCATCACAAAAAAGAGGTTTTCCTGGGGAAAAACAAAGACAGTCCCAATTTTTAGCTTCCTCAAGGAAAAAAAAAAAAGAAAGAAAAAAAAAGAAACACAAGGATTACATTTTAAATGGATGTAGATGATTTCACAAGAGCCAATTCTGTCTTCAGATCACTTACAAAGAGATAAAATTCATTTAGATGATCAGTAGCATTTCTGTACCCCCAGAAGCCTGGGAGCCCATGGAACACATGCTGGGAAGCACCTATGCAGCAGACGGGGCACAGTACAACTGAGGGTCCCCCTGAACCTGCCTGCCCAACGGGATGGCGTTGGGCCCGTAGTGAGTGCTGACTGTATACCTCTGAAACTGACAGTGTACAGGAGAGTAAACGCACATTGGGGCTCTGACTCCAGGGGCAGGGAGAAAGCACCCATTCATTCTACATGCAGTAAAGAGTTCTGAACATATTTTACAGGCACGGCCTTGTGGGAGGACTGAGTGTGAGATGCTCATTGCTGCCTCACCATCAAAGATGGTGAGACACAGTCCTGCCTTCAGGGTGCTTACAATCAAATATAGCCTTTTACTCACCAGTGCAGGCTTTGCTGGGGGCAAGCCGCAGCTTAAGAGCGTGTTGCCCCCAGCAAGAGACTTCATCTGTATTTTTAGAGCGGGGGGTGGGGTGGGGGTTGAGTGGCAGCTTCAAAGGCAAGGCTGAGATCTCCAGGCCGTGGTCAGAGTTTTAGAGGTGGCCACGGTTCCAGGAAGCCTGAGCCCCTCCTACTACGTGAGACAACATGTCCTTGATAACTGTATTCACGGCACTTTGCCCTGATTTTCTAGAGCCCCCATGAACCACAGAGTTAGTAATCCACAAAGTGTGGAGACACGTGTCGTGTCTGTGCATAAATTTGCACCTGAAAACCTCACCTGGGTGATTTTTTAACAGAATTAACCTTTAAGTTTTGATGTGAAACTAACTGTGGCTTCAGGGCATGCCAGGTGATGGTGGAAACAGCATTCTGGTCTGACAGCGACATATGTTGCCTGTTAAACATGCCACAGAACCGGGGAAACCCAGCATTGTGGCAATTATCTCAATAATTCAGACAAAAGTAAGCGTTATCCTCCTGTTTTTTCCAAAGTTGACCTTAGATGGGAGGTCACTGATACTTTCTCCTGTGGGCAGGCCAAAGTCCTCTGCTGACATAAATCCAAACCCTGATATTTCCAACATACTTGGAGGTTGATAATTTGCCTCATCTGCACACACCTGCTTTCTCATTAGCACATCTTCCCTCGAGCTCTTCTTGTCATAAGTACCATATGAATAGCTCCTAATCTTTACCTTTTTACCCAAAACTGTGATGGCCTGTACACACACAGGGGGATCTCCTACATATCCAGGAGAATGAAGGGTATAAAAGTTTAAAGTGAGACCATTTATTACAGCGCTCAGATGAAAGATTCCCTTTAATTGTTAGGATGTTTACAAATTCCTATAAAGTCTGAAACTTCAGGATTTACAAATTGTCAGTTAGGACTTGGAGAACGTGGGGGAAGGCAACTTGAGGGAAAAGGTTCGACATCACTTGTACACAACCTTGGCCCGGCAGTCCCCTTGGTTCTCACGTCTAAATCCGACTCTCACCCGTGGTGGGAGTTTGGGGGCTGAATTTGTGCATCCACAGAGAGTCAGTTTACTGTGGGGCTCAGTCAATTTAGTACCATGGGCATTCCAAGAAGATCACACTGATGTAGTGATGAATAATTAAATAGTAATGGAGATTTATAGCATGTTGGATGTCACATTTAATCCTACTAAAACACATTATGGCTCCACAATAAATCTTCCAAAAACAGTCTGTTCTAGTTCTATCTTTATATTAAGCTGGGGGCACCAAACAAAGCCCACTGGTTGTTTTTGGTTATTTATGATGGCATTTTGCTTCAGTTTAAGCCTTTGGTTTGGGTGAATAGCAGTGAAAACATGGGCTTTTTAAAGGGGGATAAGGGCAGCCCATGCCTGGAAGTCCAGCTTGGGTGGGCAGGATGGGGAAACTTGTTCTTCCTTGAGAGGGTGCTGTTTTGAGGATCTTTGCCCTCTTCTAGGGGTTCTGATAACTGTTTGGAAGTCTCAGGGATCCACTCGTCAAGGGAACTGTTGGGTCCACTCTGGTCCCAATGAAATGACGCTGTGATGAAATTAGCATAAATGAATGTACATACAAAGCATGCAGTTAAGGGATTTGGGTTTTGAGTATCACATTTTGAAGGATGGAGAAACCTTTTCAAAGTTGAATCCCAATCCTATTCATAAAATTTAAATATAAATAGAATAGACTCCAATTTTCCTAAATGGCTGGGAAGGGAGTGCTCAGAGATGGTGACCTGCTGCTGACCTGGAACTCTGCAGGGGCCCTATAAAAAAAGAAAAGTCTGCCCACTGGAGAAACTCCAGATTGGGTAGGGTAGGACCAAACCCAGAAGAAGTCGACTCAGGGTAATTGTTAAGACCATGGTCTTTGCCCTCATTCAGACCCGAATTCAGAACTTGGAGAAGTTACTTAGCTTCTCCTGAGCCTAACAGTCTTCATTTGTGAAATGGAGGGAATGATATTCCCACCTCCTAGGGGTGTTGTTGAGCATTACATGAGATTATACATGTGGAAAGCTGGCTCAGGCTTGGCACTCAGCATGCACATGATATCTGGTGCTGTTGTAATTATAGGGAACAATTTAAAAGCCAGTAAAAAAAATAATAACAAAGTAAAAACATACAGCAGCTCCTTCCCAGAGGAAGGAACTGAACAGTCCTGTGGCTCTTGACACAAAGAGGAAAACGGGGCCTTGGCTCTCCTCCAGTCTGTTCTTTCTGTTCCGGTCGAGCTGAGAGAAAATGCAAAGCAGGCTCGAGAGGGGAGCATGATCTCCTGGGCTGTGGCCCCATTTCACTAGTATAGACCTCTCTTCTTAGGCCTGGTAATACTTTAGCTGATGCAAATGATTCTTCTGGGGCAATGAAAGCTGGCATTGTGATGGCGTTGGGGGATGAGATGCTCCAAATCTGGCCTAGACTTAGAATTTGTCAACAATGCTGGCACCGCATTTGTGGAGCGTAAGCTTTCGATTCTGATCCATCACTAACTAGCCTGTAGCCAGGTAAATAGCACCATCACTGAGCCTCAGTCTCAACCTCTGAAAAATGAGAAGTATCAGCTACATTCCCCTTTACTAAAGACTCCCTGATTTTCACCATTTATATTTCACATTTAGTTTCCCCCCGTTTTCTTGGGGGAAGAGATAAAATTAACAAACTGTGACTATTGATCACATTATAAGACTAATGTACTAGCAACATTTCCCAAATAATAAAATACATATTGGTAAAAAGATGTTATGCTTGCAAAATTCTTAAGAGAAGCCTGTGTCTAGAAGCAAGGCATATTTGAAGTAAAATTAAAGAAATAGTGATGAGTCTTTCCTTTGAACCTTTCTCAAAGGAGGTAAGCTTTATGGCTGGGTTGATGGCCCACCATCACACCCCAGATGAGGTAAAAAAGTAGATGTCAGAGGACCTCCTCCTATTTAAGTAGTCTTCTGGTTATGCTAATAGAGCTTGATTATTGGTTGGGGGAAAATTCTCCTGTGTCCCAAGGGTCCTGACCGCTTTAACATTTGAATTAATCCCATCATGGGCCAAGGGCTGAAAAGCAGAATGGGTTAGAACAGATTGTGGTTTAGCACTCTTTTGAGTAGACAAGAGTAGCAGGAGACTGACTTTTTGATTCGTCTTTGGATTTTGTTTCTGAATCTTGTGTCTTATTCTTTTAGAAAAAACACCAGGCAAACTGCCTGAAATCTGAGAAGTAAAGAAAAAAGTACATTGAGACTGGTAGGAGGAGCAAAAGCATGGAACAGGCTGGTCTGACATCCATGTGTGGTGTTTTAATCAGGAGGGATATCTCTGCTGTGGAGGCCACTGGTGAAGAGCAAGGGATTCCAGTCCCCCCCCCCCCCAGACTCCCAGCCCAGGGTTCCAGAGCTGGGAAGAGAATTCCCCATAACTTCAGGATGTAAAAACCAGCAGGGATTGTGGCTGAATGAAACAAAGACTGTGGGAGTCCCAGCACTTCCTTTTAAAGGGCCAGCACATAGACTTACTCGGACTTGATCACTCTGGGCTCCAATGCTTGGGGCGGGGGGGCGGGGGGCTTGAAAGGAAACTGGGATATTCAGGGAGGAACTGGATTTTCTGGCATCAGGGAAAGAACTCAGGGGCAGCTTTCTCCAGATGGGGATGCTTGCAGGGGTCATGTTCCTGTGCTGGGACCTCCCCTATTGCAGAGCTGATTGGCAGCCATATCTGAGTTTCCATCAGCTTGGCTCATACTGTTCACTCTGCCCTGGTGACACCCTAAGACACCACCCTATCCAATTTTCAGGCCCATCCAAATTGTTTGCAGTGGCTTTTCCATATGAATGGCCTGTTCTGGCTCAGGCTTCAGACTTTTCTAAAATCTCTTAAACAAGCAACAGCCAGCGTCAGCATGTCCCCTACCTATCAATAAGAGGCCCAAGACCCAGCACTAGCATCAGCTTGCCTTGATTCATCAGCTTGCCTTGGCTTCACCTGGGCACATCCAAGTGCAATACAAGTAGCAGCCATCTGCAGATGGCTCTATAGCTCCTGAAGGGTGGCCCCAGAAAGTGGCTTATTGCACCTCCTGGTAGGCCCTAGAGCCAGTGAACCTAGTGGACAGCTTCAAACCTTACCAGATTACAACTCTACATATCCACAAGTGACACACTCAAGGGGCAGAATCAGTGAGCACCAAAGCCCCACTAAAGCAAGTCCTGCTCCATAGGGGTATCTCCTGCACAGCAGCTCTTTCACTGTAATCACAGTTGGTCCTCACAGTCAATTGGCCTAGAGATAAATTCCTTCCAGTGACACCAACAGCAATAAAAGCTCAACTACAATAAGACAGTGCATGTAGCCCACACAAGGACACACCCAGAATGCCTAGCTCAGGTGACTGGGGAGGCTGAGCTACTGGGCCCTATAGGACACCTACTACACAAGGGCACTCTACCAATTCCAGGAGACATAAAAGCTCTACCTAATACATAGAAAGAAAGACATGGAAGCAGTCAAAATGCAGAGACAAAGAAACATACCACAAATAAAAGGACAGAAAAAGATCTAAATGAAATGGAAGCAAGCAAACTATTAGATACAGAGTTTAAAACAATGGTTATAAGGTTGCTCAAGAATCTTAATGAGAGGTTCAAGGGACTTAATGAGAGCATCAAGGGACTTAGAGAGATGTTCAGGGATCTTAGTGAGAATTTCAAAGACATGAAAAAGAACCAGTCAGAAGGCACAATACACTAACTGAAATAAAGAATAATTTACAAGAACTCAAAAGTAGAATAGAGGATTCTGAGAATCAAAGCAACAATTTGGAATATGAGGAAGCAAAAAACATCCAATCAGAAGAGCAAAAATAAAAAAGAATAAAAAAATATGAAGATAGTATAAGGAGCCTCTGGGACAACTTCAAGTGTACCAACATTTGCATTATTTTGGTACCTGAAGGAGAGAAAGAGAGCAAGATAATGAAATTCTATTTGAAGAAATAATGACAGAAAACTTCCCCTACCTGGTGAAAGAAATAGACTTAAAAGTGCAGAAAGTGCAGAAAGTCCCAAACAAGAGGAATCCAAAGAGGTCTACACCAAGGCACATCAACATTAAAATGATTAAAGACAAAGAGAGAATCTTAAAAGGAGGAAGAGAAAAGCAGTTAGTTACCTACAAGGGAGTGACCATATGACTGTCAGTTGATTTTTCAACAGAAACTTTGCAGGCCAGAAGGGAAGGGCAAGAAATATTCAAAGTGATGACAAGCAAGGACCTACAACCAAGATTACTCTACTCAGCAAAGCTATCATTTAGAATTGAAGGTCAGATAAAGAGCTTCACAGACAAGAAAAAGCTAAAAGAGTTCATCACCACCAAACCAGTATTACATTAAATGTTAGGTATTCTTTAAGAAGAGGAAGAAGAGGAAAGAAGAATAAGAATAAGAATAAGAATGAGAATGAGAAGGAGAAGGAGAAGGAGAAGGAGAAGGAGAAGGAGAAGAAGAAGAAGAAGAAGAAGAAGAAGAAGAAGAAGAAGAAGAAGAAGAACAACAACAACAAGAAGAAGAAGAAGAAGAAGAAGAAGAAGAAGAAGAAGAAGAAGGAGAAATATGAACAATAAAATGGCAATAAATATATATACCTATCAAGAATTGAATCTAAAAACAAAGAAAACAAAACAAAAGAACACACCAAAAAATCTAATGAACAAAATAAACTCGTGAATAAAATAGAATCAGAGGTATGAAAACACAGAACAGACTGATGAATCTCAGAGAGAAGGGGAGTAGGGGGCCGGTCAGAGATTAACCAAAGATCTTATATGCATATACGCATTACCTATGGACACAGATAATAGGGGATGAAGGCCTGGGGTAGGGCAGAAACCGGGTAGAGGGGAACAATAGGGGGTAAATGAGGGACATCTGTAATACTCTCAACAATAAAGATTAAAAAATAAAAATAAAAAAGAAAGAACACCAGTAGGCCTGCTAGAAGAAGAGTATTATCCCTGATTTTGCAAAAAGAATTAAAACACTAGAGTAGAGCTCAACCTTTAGGGTCCTGGCCCCAGTTCAAACATTTGATGAGTTTTTTTTTTCTCACTTTGCCTACCTAGTAGCTCCCAGGAAAAGTGAATTTTAAAATAGGAGGGTTGCCTACTCAGCCGGTTTCCTGCAGGAGGAAACAAAAATGGACTGCTCTGTAAAGCGAGCATTCCTTTAAGGCTTCATGTTCATACCATTCATGGTCTTCTGAGTGAGTTCTGTGAGTGTTCTTCCTTCACTCACTGATCTTATTAATGAAACAATAACACATTGAGCATATTTCCATCCTGTCGGTGAAGTGAGATTTAGTTGGGGTTTGACAGTACGATTACATAGATTACATTAGGGCCACTGGAGGAAGTGATTCATCGAATAATGCTGAAGCACCTATGGCTAACAAGAAAGCATTGGGTATATCATTCACACCTGTATTTATCCATCAGCTCTCCAATTTACAAATATACCTATGGTACGCATGCTGCTCTCTTATGCCAGACCATCAAAAGAAGAGAGTTTTAGCTTTGCTGTGATTTTCTGACAAGTGAAGGCAATAATCAATACTGGTATTCTGTAAATAAATGGGTATTCAAAACTGTGGTAATATTTTTGAGGCCTTTAAAAACGATATATATTATAGTCTTGCAAAATCATTTATATATATTTTATATTACTTATATATAAATAAACTTATATATATTATATATAAATAAACTTATATATATAAATTACTTATATATATATATATGAGAGAAAAAAAACTTTCAAGAATTCAAAATAGCCTAGTGGTTTTGCAAAGAATTCAGTGTACAAAGTACAGAATTTTCCAGTTTCCATAAATATCTTTCATAACGTGGTTGAAAAAAACTGCATAGCTAGTCCTCCCATGTTCTTATAAAAATATGAGATCACTTCAGTGGGACTCTAAATTCTTTTGTATTCATTTATTGTGTGAAATACCTACATGAAATTTCACTGTGAAAGTGACTGATACTGGTAAAATGAAGAAAGGGAGATAATCACTGACTACAAGAATAGAAATGTAAATAGTTTGCTAATCTAAGAACTAGAAAAAATAATTTTCCAGATAATATATATATAATAATTTCAGTGATTTTCAAGGCCAAGTCTTTTAAATAATTTTGGTCTAAATGTAACCAATACGTTGCCTTGGATTCTCCATCTTTGTGAGTCTCAATCTTTATACTTGCACTAGAGGCCCAATGCATGAAATTCATGCAAGAGTAGGCCTTCCTTACCCCGGCTGCCAGCACCGGCTTTCCTCTGGCACCCAGCACCCAGGCTTCCCTCCGGCCACCGGCAGGCACAGCCCTGGTTTTGTCTGGAAAGATGTCCAGTTTAATTAGCATATTACGCTTTTATTATTATAGATGCTTGATGCACTGAGTCTGAAATAGTGTCAGAAGTAGAGGTGGGTCCCCTTCATCAAGGTTTACGTCTTTAATTCTACTTAGTGTTACACCCCAAACAAACTTTTAGTTGAAAATTATAATCCATAAGAGCTGCCTTTTTTGACCTCCTCAGCAATGTGGTCATGAGGACATGGAGGGGCTTCCTGTCTCAAAATATACCACGGAGCTGGGGTCAGGGCTACCCAAACTGTGTATTTGGAAGAAGCACCCAGGTGGGGGTGGACTTGCATCTGGCCAGCACTCCTGGTGGGCACACTGGATGCTGGGTTCTCCCAGAAGTCCCACTGGCACACTTACACACCTATGTTAGCTTGGTCACACCAGCACTCAGTTTCTTAGGTATATTTCTAATTTAGAAGGCTGGAGCAATTCTGGATCTGGAAGACTTTATTTCTTCTATATTAAGCTATAAATTAGAACACGTTTCTTGCCTTAGTCATAAGGAATATACCATTAAAAATCTTAACAGATAGTCATATATGTACTTTTTATATCTAAATGTAGTGTGTGTGTGTGTGTGTGTGTGTGTGTGTGTGTGTGTGTGTGAGAGAGAGAGAGAGAGAGAGAGAGAGAGAGAGAGAGAGAGAGAGAGGCTCTGTAGACCAACAAACTCATTCATTAGGGCCTGTTTATATTTCTACTGTAAACTCTCATTAGTAAAATTCACTGCCTTCAGATAGATTCATTAGTACATATCAGAAATAATGTGCTCAAGCTTGTACCTTGCAAAAGGGACTCAGGCTCAGTTGTATTTACTGGCTTAATGTCCCATGGGGTCTCCTTGCATTAATGGATAGATTATTTTCCTTCATAACAGAAGTACAAACAGGACTCCATTTCATGAATTTTAAAACTGTTTTCCCTGACATGATTAGGTCTCCAATGAGAGGCAGTATAGCAGTTAGGTCTATGGACTTCACCACCAAGCTGCCCTAGTTTAAATCCTGGCTCCCCTACTTCACAGCTCTTTGACTTTTGGTGTGTTGCTCACCTTCCTTAAAGGGGCCACCTCATTCTCCTTATCTATAAAACAGGGATAGTAATAATAATGTCTACTTCATAAGGTTGCTGTGAATATTAAATGCCCTAAAAGGTGTAATGTGCCTAGAACATGGACTGGCACATAGTAAATGCTCTATAAATGTCAGCTGTTGTTGTTATATTTATTACTGTAGTTATTACATATTATATACATGCCATGCATGTTGAGAAATACAGATTCACAAGCACAGACTGAGTTTTACAGAATATAATTGTGAGGTGAAAATGATCTACTCTACTGAAGATTTTAAAGTTACTAAATTATCACTGCTACAAAGAAAAAAAGATACCAAAAAAAAGAAGAATGAATTACTTAAAAATTTTAAGCGAGTGATTTGTCTACCACCTTATGATTATGTGATATATATTCCCAATATTTGCCAAAGGAGTAGGTTATTCCTGTTCAGATTTAGGCTACTGAAGAGCAAATTCCCAAAAGTACAAGGAATATCTAGGGCTTTTCACTCTGTCAAAATATCAAATTCAAAGAGATCTGGAGTAAGTCTGAGTCACTGAGAGAGTTAAATGAGTACGGCTATTTGTAGGGCTGGCATGGAGATTTACAGCAAGTGTTTGATGTCAACTCAGATGCTCTCTTTTCCAGCTCACCTGAGTTGAAGCTGGCAGGCTAAATGTGAAGAAAGCATAACCAGGCATAGGGTAGTAGTCATCTGGTTATATACTTTAAAAATCACTTTTAATCTGAGTAATGCAAAAAGAATCAAAATAACAGAAAGATCTAAAAAGGGAGGCATCATTAAAATAAAAATCTATTTTCACAATATGACAGAAAGATGATTAAATGCAAAATTAAAGTGATAGATTTAATAGAACTGGTTGAATAGTTCTCACAGGACTGTGTTTGCACACACAGATATCATTTAGAGAAGTTGAAAGTCTTAGGGCTGTCAAAATATATCAATATTTGAAACATATGATAGTTCTTTAAAAGAACATTTTGTAAATGAATAGTCTAGAATCAGGAAAGGGGAAAATGTAATGGTAGACTCAGAAGTTAGTATATTTTTAGAAGTTATATGATCTAACTTCTATACTGCTTTCCCCTTAGAATGATTACATTCCTTTTAAATAAGAGAATGAAAATAAAGAACTTGGAAAATCATTTAGCAATGATGACTATTCAATGTAGCTAATGATTGCCAAATGTTCATGTATTATTGGATAAATGAGAAATTTATAACAGTAAAGAAATTAGCTAATGATTTTATCAAAACAACAATAATTAGTTTTGAAAATACACAGAAAACTTGGCAAATGTAATGCAAATGAGGTCAAGAATATATACTCCCTCTTCAGGAAAAATAAGGCAGGGAAGGAGGAAAAGAATAATTGTAACCATTTTTGTGCTATTTTTTCCTTCAATGCCTAGTAAATTAATGTGACAAATTTATACAGGAGAAGATTTGCAATGCCTCAAGAAGAAATAAAATTAGAATAAAAATATGTATTACAAATATCTAAGTACTAGAAACCTGGTGCATAAAATTCATGCATGGGGGGGAGGGTGGGTCCCCTCAGCCCAGCCTGCACCCTCTCCAATCCGGGACCCTTTGAGGGATGTCTGACTGCCGGTTTAAGCCTGATCTCAGGGATTGGGCCTAAACCGGCAGTCAGACATCCCTCTCACAATCCTGGACTGCTGGCTCCTAATCACTCACCTGCCTGCCTGCCTGGTCACCCCTAACTGCCCCCCTCCCCAACCCCCTGCTGGCCTGATCGCCCCTCACTGTCTCTGTGTGCCAGCCTGATCATCCTTAACTGTCCCCCCTGCCTGCCTGATAGTCCCTAACCGCTCACCTGCTTGCCTGATTGCCCCTAACCGCCTCTGCCTGGCTGCCTGGTACCCCTAACCACTCGCCTGCCTGCTTAACTGCCTCTGCCTGTCTGCCTGTCTGCTTGATTGCCCCCAACTACTCACCTGCCTGCCTGATTTACCCTAACTGCCTCTGCCTGCCTGCCTGGTCACCCCTAACTACATGCCTGCCTGCCTGATCACCCCTAACTGCCTCTGCCTCAGCTCCTGCTGTTGCTGCTTCATCTGGAAGGACATCTGGAATGATGGTTGTTCATCTGTCTGGTCTAATTAGCATATTATGCTTTTATTTTATATATATATATATATATATATATATATATATATATATATCTGTGTGTATATATATATCTGTGTGTATATATATATGTACCTATATATCTGAGTATATATATATATATATTTTAGAGGCCCAATGCACAAAATCTGTGCAAGAGTAGGCCTTGCTTCCCCCAGCTGCTGGCACCAGCTTCCCTCTGGCACCTGGGACCTGGGTTTCCCTCCGGTTGCCGGCAGACACCCAGGACCCAGGCTTCCCTTGCAGCCCTGGCTTTGTTTGAAAGGATGTCTGGTCTAATTAGCATATGCTTTTATTATTATAGATACCTGTATATATATATATATATATATATATATATATATATATATATATATATGCTGTGTGTGTTTGTATCTTGATGAATGTGTCTTAATAATTACCAAGAAGGCTAGTGATAAATTTAGAATTCCTCCAAATTCCTACTCTTACACCCCACTGTTCCACCCCTTGCCAAAACAGAACCTAGGAAGATGTCCCACATGCTTCAAGCTATTTGAATATGAAATTCTGGGGTCCTGGAGCATGGTTTTGGAATAGGGACAGGGGCTGAGGAGGGCATGACCCCTTGTTCCACAAGGAGATGTGTGGCTTGAGGAAGGCCAAAGGGAGGCTTCTAAAGTAAGGGGCTGGGCAGACCCCCTTTTACTTGGGTCTAAGATTTAGGACATGCAATGGATAATTTTCCAGTTAAATCAGTTGTGAGTTGGATTTTGTGTTTAGATACCTTGATATTTCACCTTTATTAACAGATTTAGATTGACAGTATGATCTAGAAAAGACCACTAGACTGTGATGGGCTAGGTTGATCTTTGGATATCAATTTCTTTAGTGTCAAAATGAGGGATCTGACTCCTTATTACATATAAAAAATTTTACATCTATTGAGCTGTCATAAAAAAAATGAGTAAAACAAATCAAATTAGAAGCTATAAGCAATTAAGATGTCCCCCAAAGGTGAATGGATAAACAAATGGTGGTACATCCAGATAATGGAATATTATTTGGCAAAAAAACAAAAAAGGAAAAGGGCTCTGAAGCCATGATAAGACATGGAGAAAACTTATATGCGTATTACTAAGTGACAGAAGCCATTCTGAAAAGGCTACATATTATATGAGTCCAACTAAATGACATTCTAGAAAAGGCAAAATTATGGAGACAGTAAAAAGTGATGGCCAGAAATTTGGAGGAGGAGAGGATGATGAGGCAGAACACAGGATTTTTAGGGCAGTGAGAAACAACTGGGTGTGATACCATAATGGTAGATACATGCCATATATTTGTCAAAACCTATAGAATGTTCAATCCAAAAAGTGAACAGTAATGTAAACCATGGACTTTAGTGAATAATAATGTATTAATATTGACTCACCAGTTATAATAAATGTACCACACTAAAGCAAGATGTTAAAAATACCCCTATTTTCCCCCCAACTACGGGGGCTGAGGGAGGAAGGATATGTGGGAACTCTGTACTTTCCACTCAATTTTTCTATAACCTAAATCTGCTCTAAAAGTCAAGTCTATTAATTAAGAAAAACAACTAGTAGCTATGGGCTAGCCAGTACATTCAAAGTAATGATAATATACATGACTGAAAAGAAAGCATCTTTAGATTCTTCCTCATATGGAATTCATACAAATAGCAATAAAATGAGTGAATAATATGGAAACTAATAAAGTTCTACTAGATTGTGATGTTTATTTGCCCTATAAAGGTAGAAGTTTATACAAAGAAGGTAGCATTGCAGAGTCTATTTAAAATATTTCTTGAAACAATGACTTTTAGAAACATGCTTTTATTTATTTTGGTTGACGGTGTCCACTCAAAATTTTTGTAACTGCTCTTCTAGGAATAGTTTCTTTTTTTCTTCATAGTTCCTGGAGAATTACTGCTTTTTTCCCCCCTTTTTTGTTTTGTTATTGTTAAATCTCACCTGAGGATATTTTTTCCATTGATTTTTAGAGAGAGTGGGAGGGAGGAAAGAAGGAGGCAGGGAGATGAAGACAGAGAGACAAAGACAAAGAGACAGAAACAGAGACAGAGAGAGACATAGATTGGTTGTCTTCCACACACAGCCCGACTGGGGCCAGGGATGGAACCTGCAACCCAGGTACATGACCTTGACCAGGAATTGAACCCAAGACTCTTCGGTGGGCAGGCCAACACTCTAACCACCTAACCACACTGGCCACGGCTTTGTTTTTTAAGGATTTACTCCCATTCTGGATAAATGTTAATGATGAAATGGCTTAGAACTCACACACTAAGTTTCATTTTTTTGTCTTGAAGGCTGGTTTCACCTTGCCAGTTTCCATCCCTGGAAAATTTCCATCGCACTCTTTCTTTTCAAACGTTGGCCCTTAGGTGGTACCTCGCAATGTCTGCTTCTGTCTCTCAATGAATCTTTATTGGTGCCCCTGTTGCTGACATTTCAGGCCTTTCTGCGTCTCCAGGTTCTCAGTCCCGTTCCTGCCTCTCTCATTTCCAGCCCGAGGCAGTGTCCTACTTTACTGGGGTGATTACAATCACTGTGAGTAGCCTCAGATTTCCTCTCCTTCTAACTTAGTCTCCTCCTGTTATTTCAACTGTCAGAAGTGACTACTGTCCTTGCCAGAGTTTGCTATAGTCTTTATCCTAAGCCCTTCCTCTTCCAGAATCTTCCTCCCTATTGTCTGGTTTCTTCCTCTGTCTCAAGCATTCTCCACTACTCTTAACCCTTAAGCCCTGTGATCATAGACAGCATACTTCCCCCTTCTGAAACACACTTTCTGAGAGACCTCTGCAGAACCACCGCATCTGCCCACCTGCTCCTCCCTCCTACGCCTCTGTCACCCGACTTAATGCTTTCAACCTCCTACTAAGATGCTTCTTTCTGCTCTTCCTAAATGTCAACAGCTGGCCTCCTCACCACTCTGAGCACTCCATTCCTTTTTTTTGGGAAATTCTTTCCTCTCCACGGACCCTACTCTGCTGGCGCCCCCCTCACCACTTGAGAGATCTCTTTATTACTTCCTTCTCCTCATCTCCCTCCTATGACTGAAGAAGGGGCTTCTCTTTGGTTTGGTGCTTGAGCCTCTTTATTCCCAGAGTCCCACATGTGTCCCCTCCTCAGGGTATGTGCCATGACCTTTCAGATGCCGTGTGGTTGGGTTTTAGCATAGAACTGCATCTCCAAGGGCCCCATTTTAGGAGAAGCTATTGCTGGGAACAATCAGTATTAAGCAGCGACGTGCTGTTTACCACAGGTTTCTCTAAGACTGCTAGCTGAGGAAAGGACATTGAATTGACAGAAGTTTTAATGTGGAGAGTCGGATAAGAATGATTTGGGGCTGGAGGTGGAGAGCTCAGAAACTGCAGAGGGCACACGAGCGGGGCTGAAGGGGAACTAACGGGACTGAAGGGGATGCCGAGGGTGGACATCCTCTCCTCTGAGGTTGTCCAGGACCAGCCTTTCAGGCACCTGGGGATTGTGGCAGGCGTGTTGTAGTCAGCCCAGATAATTTACTATGGGACGGTTTCTCTTCCTTTTATTTCCTCCCACCCTGAACATTATCTAGCATTCTGTGGGGAAATGAAAAAAAGGACAAGAACAAAACATGCTCCTTGGTAACAAGGAAAGTATCATTTACATGGAGAAACCAAGTAAGTGCCCCTGAAAGCAGGATGGAAAAGGCCAATCGGCGCAGGAACAAATCACCTTTCTGGGTCTTGTAAACGGAGAAGCCCGAGGGGCAGGAAGATAATGGTCATTAAGTCGGCTTTAGTGAATCTGAAAGCTGTTGTGGAGGAGGGATCTCTGAGCCAGCTTTCAAAGGAGCAGATTCACAGATGAGAGCAGGCCTGCCCTCTAATAATACTTTCGAAGCAAAGGCAAGATGCTCATATCTTGAGGGAAGCTGGTGACAGAACTTTTGGGGCTTTGAGAGAAAAGCTGATAGAGAAATGGACTGACAGTGTGGCCTCGTGCGCCCTGAAGAAACATTATAAAAGTCACATAAATGTGAGAAAATATCTGTGAGCTTTCCAAGCAGGTGTGCAGAAAGGACGTGACATTTCAGACTCCCAGGCAGTGCTTATAGTAAAAGGACACCTGCATATTTGCTCATTAATTGCTGATTATCTCCAATATCTTGGCAGGGGGCATGCAACATGAGTTTACCATAATCTGTAAAATTTACTTATTTTTGTGAATTTACTGTAAATATAACATCTGCCGAATAACAGTTTAATTGCACAGAAAGGGCATTGGAGGTGCATGGGAGTGATGTGCAATTTCTGAAATAACCATTTCCCAGCATCTCAGCACCAGGAAACGGCCAGAGCACTTTAAGGGAAAGAGACTGAGCAGTCACTACAAACGGGGATGACACAAAAAGTTAATTCGTGTGTGAGTTCATGGATATACGTTTTGGAGGATGTGGTTCATGTGGTTTTCCTTTTTCGTGCTAAAATTGTGATAATGGCCAGCACTCCCAACTCAACTGGAGGGTTTATGGATGAAAAAGTGTTGCTGAGAGCTTCAGATGAGGCCGTTTCTGAATAAAATGTTTGAAAGTAAAAGCCTTCTGGCCATCTTTGATGGCTTTTTTTTTTGCTTTCAAACCGTGGAAATATCAGAATGGCAATACTTCTTAAAAGACTGCTATGTTGAGAAGTTTTTATTTGGTTTTATTTCAAATAATAAAATCTTGCAGTTAGTATGGCCCTTTCTCCATGAAGGATTCAAAGTCCTCTGCAAGTGCTATTTTTTGGAAACACCCTTTTGGAGGCCAAAAGAGGACAAGGTTGCAAAGAAATGTTAGGCGACTTGTTGAAAGTCATACAAAGTGTCAGGCATAGATTCATAATCTGAAACCTTCAGCAGAGGGATGACCGTGGTGAGGTTGGCCCAAAGTCAAGCTTTGTGTTTCTATAAATGGAAAATGAAAGTCAGTTTTCTTGTTCATGGTAGAGACATTTCAAAGTAACACTAAGAAGGTTGGACCGGTTCACACGGGCGGGGTGGAAGTCCAGGGCGGTGCTGGGCATGGGAATCGACACCAGCATCCTGGCTCCTGACACGGTGCTGGGAATCTGCTCACAGAGTTCTGCGAAGCCACGGCGCCTTCCAGGCAACCTGAGGAGGGACGGGGGTGCTCGCACACCCTCTGAAACTTCTGTTAGGTGTGGAACTGTAACGCTGCTTAGATTACTTGAGGGCAGACTGGAGTACAAGAGCTTTCAGAATTCAAAGGAGGCACAAAGGTAGGCTGTAGTTCCCTTTTAATTTTTAAGGAAAATTAGTTCAAATCAAAACAACACAACACAAAACAAGTGTTCTCACAGTGCCTGAGGCATCTTTCCTTTCCAGACTAATTTTGGAACGAAATCCTCTTATTTTTCCACAAGGTTATCAGAGATAAATCAGAGAAACTTAGGATACTTGAATTTTTTATCTTTCTTTTAATCTAGCATAATTAAAAAGAGAGTGCTTTGTCTTCCCTGTAGGTCAACATTGAGTTACTACATAGATGACATGTTACTAAGGTACTTACATGGTCTGAACATACAGGAGGCCAATATCTGGACACAGAGACACATGGTTAAATTGAATACTGTTCCCAGTGACCAGGTGAATGGTCTTAGGCAAAGTTCATTATTCTGAGCCTCAGTTTTCTCATGGGTAAAATAGGAATAATAATATCGGCTTCATTGGGGTTAATGGAAATAAACGAGACAACATATTTAAAGTTCCTAGGAAACTATCTGGCACAAAATAGGTTCTCAATAAAGGTAGGCTTTTTCAATCATACTTTTCTGTATTTTAAAACATATGTTGGAGTAAGATGGCTGGTTCCCTACCTTTCTTTCTTAATAGAAATATTTATTCTGGATGGCAAAGTGCACAGCTGAAAGCTAAAGTTTTTCAGCTTTCCCTGTAGCTGTAGAAGAGTCAGAGATACGTGAGCAGAAGTTTTTGTGGGCCTTATGGAAAAGTGATTCAATAAAGGAAAGAAACATGGCATGGGCTTGTTTTATTCTCTCCCTGTTCCCCTGCTTCCTGACTGGAACCTGGTTTTGAGGGCTGGGCTCCAGCTGCCTTATTGGGCTGAGGAGTGCTCTTGAGGACGGAAGCCTAGTGCTGTGGATGATGGAGCAGGGACCAAATGGTGCCTGATTTCTGATGAATGATGCCATGGAACTGTCATACCTGCTCTGAACCACACATGTCTCACTCCTTTTATATGAAGACTCATTTAGGTCATTGTTATTTTCCATCCTCATTACTAGCAGCCAATGCACTTTCTAATTGACACACGTTATATCACATTTAGACAATTCTGAAATTGGGAGATAGCTTCTAATACAGTTTAAAAAATAATTTTATCAAGAAAAGCAATAATACATCTAATTATTAATGGTATCTTAAAATTCAATATAGCAGAATATTATTTTTCAAAGTTAGGTAGGATTTTAAAAATATTATTTACTAATTAGAATTAGTTAGGAAAAGGACATAGCTTTGTAATGTAATTCCCATGCAGTGTTAGAGTCTTGCCTCTTTTGAGGAAACATCGAGGATGTATAAACAGTAGGTCCCCAAGAAAAGTTTGTTGAATTAACCTAACAGTGACCTTCTAATTTGTGAAATATATTTTCAAGGTTTTATGATTAATCAATTTGTTTCTAATAGTTTTTACTTTACTTGTTAGTACAGTTAAAATATTTATGACAATTATTTTTACAGAAAAATTTTACTGTAGACTTTCCCTATTTCTACTTTTAAAAAATGTAAATAATGGAAAATAGGTACTGAACATATGGGTTTACAATGCAGTGTGTATGTGAAAGGTAGCTGGCATATGTGCTGAATCTGATACTAAGAGGGACCACACAATTCAAGACATATGGGTGTTCATGTGAGACACAGAAAATAAAATACTAAAAAATAACAAAAGCTAGTACAAAATAAAGAAAAGAATAAAATGTCATTTCCTCCTCCTGCTAAGATGACAACCTCTCATCATGGTGATTTGTACTAGACTCTGATGCCAGCGATTTATGTCACAGCCTAAAGGAAGTACTGTTATCTTGATCTGGCACCAAGGAAATTAATTTAAAAGATTCTTTCCTTTTGAACCTCATTCAGATTCAGGTTCAGATCCAACTGATGCTGTCTCACACACCTATGTCCTAGCACTGTGCTTCCACACACTACCTGGCTCCCACCCACAGCCCCTCTGCATGGTGACTCCTACGCTTTACCCAGTGCTGGGGAGGAGGAGCCCTCAGCCCTGCTGAGTGATGGCTGAACTGGGACTCAAGTTCCTCAGAAGCCCAGTCCACAGGTATTTTCACTCTCCATAGCTTCCTAAATGACTTGACTGTATTTTCACACTTTGACAAGTCGTATGCCCCTCAGATATAAACTTTAAAAGTTTTTAGTGATTAACCCACATACCCAGACAGATCACAAGGGAATCTTGCCCCCAGAATCTCTTGAATAATTTGGCAACCCATTGGAGGGCTCTTTGCATGCACATGAGAAAGTTTTTCCAAATAATAACAATTCCCTGGAAAAGTGAATAGTCATTTATCTTATCTAATGTCTTCACTAGTATGCAAAGGTGACTGTCCCTTCAAAAAGGCCATTTTCAAAATGTCCCCAGAGCAATTCATCATTCATATCAACTACTGCTTTATACACTTGTCTATGATACTTAATTGGTTATTCTGTTTGACATGCAAGATCTGAATAATAAATCAGGACATCTTAAAAGCAACTCAGAGCCCTTCAGAAAGTGTAATGCAAGCCCCCCCCCCAATTCTTATTTCTAAAAAGACTCAATGCCTTGAAATCTAAGCAGTGAGCCAGTCATGTTTGACATTTGTGCACATTTGCTGCCACTTTTTCTCATGCACTGACTTCCCCGGCCTAGCAAAGCACTACGGCGGCATGGAACCTGCGGCATGTCCCTGGCAGGGAAAGAAGGGAGCATTGCCCGGAGCCCTGAGAGATAAGCAGGGAAGGGAATATACATGTGTTCTACCAAGTGGATTCATAACAGCCTTCCCCATAAGATACAAAGACAAAACCATGCATACGAATATCAAAAACAGAACAAAAACCAGCAGGGAAAAGGCGCCATGCTCCACTTCATTACATAATGCCCTGGAAGCCTGGTCTGAAGTGTATTTAGCATTTATACAAGCCTCACAATGTTTCAAGTGAAAAGTGAGATTGTAAACAGCGCCAGGGCGCCCAGCAAATCCAGAACGCACGCTGGAGAGTGTGGCAAAGTTCCTCACTTTCAGAGACATATCCACACCATCCCAGACCAACGGATATTTATGAATTCCAGGAGGAAATTTCTAGTGGAAAATCTCTCTCACTCAGTATCAACATGCCAAACTCCTTCCCATTGCAGAAAATAAGCCTGCTTTCTCTTAAACAGCTTATCATTGCCCCGTCATTCCTTCATGCTTCCTCTACCTGTAGCCCCACGTGTCTGCTGCCCCCAACCTTGCCTGCCTATTCAAATTCCCAGTGTCTAGGTTTCCAGCTCTGGTGCTTAGAGTCTGACTTCTGCAAAGTAGCATTAGTCACACTCTTGCCTCTTTTATTAGATGACATTCTCTAATTTCTCAAGGTCAGGAACTGTATTATATAGTTCCATATCCTCCACAGTGCTTTGAGCACAGTATGTTTATTAAGTTCTCTTTCATGGTCTGGTTTCTCTTTACTTTAGCTAAGTGTATTTATTCATTTAGTCCTTCATTAAACATCTGTTGAGTACCCACTGGGAGCTGGGGAAGTTGCCGTCCACATTTTTTGATCAAGTCCCAGTTTCCCAGCCATTACTTCCTGTGGCTGGAGGCAGCTTAGAGGCCCTCTGCACGCATAGTTACAGTAAGGTAGTACATTATCATCAAGGCTTTAAATTGAGAGAAAACTCTTCATATTCTTTGGACCTTAACCACATGGTCCCACATGAATCTGCTCATTATTCTAGGCTGTGTATGGGGGCAGGGTGAAAGAGAACAGAAAAATGAAAAGAGAAAATCATGGTGCTTGTGCATGAAGATTGATCTACAAGGATGTTCATTTGGGTATTATTAACATCAGAACAAAAAGTTAGAAATGTCCTAGTTAGGTAACTCATGCTGTAGACGAATATCCACAGATGTGAGGAAATGTGTTAAAAAAGATGGATTACAGAATAGTTGATATTTACAATAGGTTGCTATTTTTACTTTTAAAAATCCACTGGGGAGGACATCTAGAAGGATAAACTTCGAAGTATAAATGGTGAGTATACCCAAGGGGTGGGATTATAAACAATTTTCTTCTCTGAGTATATAAGCATTTTCCAATTTCTCTAAAAATGATACTGGATAACTTTTGAGTCAAGAAAAAAAATCAATTAAATTTTCTAAGGGAAAAGGAGACCAGGACGAGAATCCTCCCAGAACAGGAGAGGCTTCTGACAAAATTCTCCCTCGCCCTCAGTGCTCAGGTCTTCACTCGTTGATGATGCCCACTGTACAGGCCGCTTGCCTGCTGGCCTCATAAAGGAAGACAGCAGTGCATGTGCATTCTGACCCATTTGTCTCTTCAAATAGATACATGTAGATGAACATCTAGATGAGCAAACAGGTGTCACATTCCACCCCCCCCACAAAACACTGCTTTGTCAAGTCACAAACTGCTACAAATTCTAGTTGTTATGTAAGTTAAACCAAATTCTAAAAAACAAGCAAACAGATAAACATATTCAGAAGAAAAGCCCTTTCCCAACCGACTACATTTAAAAAAAATTCTGGCCCAGCCACCCAGGAACCAACAGGTCACCGGTTCGGTTCCCAGTCAGGGCACATGCCCGGGTTGTGGGCTCAATCCCCAGTAGGGGTGTGTGCAGGAGGCAGCCAATCAATTGATGTTCCTCTCTCATCATTCTCTCATCATTGATGTTTCTATCTCTCTATCCCTCTCCCTTCCTCCCTCTCTAAAAATCAATAAAAATATGTTAAAAAATTTAGACCTGGTTGGTATTGCTCAGTGGATAGAGTGTCAGCCAGCCCTTGCACCAAAGGGTCATGGGTTTGATTCTCGGTCAAGGGCAGGTACTTGGGTTGCAGGTTTCATTGCTGGCCCTGGCAACCAATCAATGTCTCTCTCTCTCCCTCACCCCTCTAAAAATCAATGGAAAAAATATCTTCAGGTGAGAATCAACAACAACAACAAAAATCTAAGTAACATTTAGAGGGAAAGAAATTTGTTTAGATGGATGGAAGGTGGACTGATAGGTAAAAAAGAAAAGGATGGAGATGTACCACATCTCACAATGAGGGTACCACCAGGGCACCGTGTGGGCACAGGAAGATTAACTAGGGACAAGTGGACAAAGGGTTGTCTGCACAGAAGCCATACCTTGGTCTGGAACGTACAGAACATGTGCGTTAGGAATGGATGCTCCCAGGCCAAGGAGAGAACTCTCTTCTCTACCATTGTACACTCAACATCGTCGTCCATCAAAACCACGTCTTTCTTTAAGGCTTTGACTGCAAAAAATTGATTGGTGTTCTTGAATTCTGCTAGAAAGACCTAGAAGGAAGAGGTAACTTTATTTTAGAAGTTGGAGTAACACTCATTAAGGGACAAGACTGAGAGATGTGTGCTGGGCGAGAAAGGAGGCTTCCTTCTCCAACCCCTTTGTCACCTTTATGCAGACACAATAGAGCACTTCACTGGTTTTGGGTATCACCTAACCATTTCATACTCTCTTTGTACCTTTCAAAGGGTTTCAAAAAAACTACTATGCAATTGGATGCGTTATTCTCAGTCCCTGAAAAATTCTATTTAAAAAAGTATGCCCTGTCTGCCCAGGGACCTGAGTAAGTTTATAATTAAAAACCACAGAGACAAATGTGTATTGATGGAAGCAGCTGTAAGTAGTGGAGAGGCAGACCTGATTATACTAGAAACATTACTGCGAATGTGCATAAAACCTTGTCCAAGTTTTACCCAGTTTTTCAAGGCAAAAGAGAATCCATGAGGAGTAGAACTCCCCTTGGTTGCTCAGAGAAGGCACACCATCTTATCTGATGGCACAGATACCAAACCCATTTTCAGGACCTATGTGTCAGGCATTCTGCTTTGTAGTTTTCATGTGCTCTCTCATTTTATAATCTTTTAATTCTTAGCTGAGAACACTCTGCAAGACAGATAAGAATAATAATAATAAAAAAACTAGGTTCAAAAAGTAACTTAAGTTTCTCAAATTCATGGAGCCACTCAGTGGAAAATGTAACTCCAGAGTTTACTTTTTCCACTTGATTTCATGAATCGCACATGAAAGGACACCAGATGGCACCTAATGGAGAGTTTCCACAGCTCTCGCCTTTGCAAATGATGCAGCAACAGGCAACTAGCAGTTGCAAGGACATGGCATTTGGAGACAGAAAACTCCAGCGAGGGTCTCATTTCACAGACATTTACTAGCTGTGGGAATGTGGGCAAACCAGTTAACCTCTCCGGGCTTTAGTTTCCTAATGTGTAAAAAAGAGAACTGTCACCATATTCTCTAACTTTAGGACCACTGTGAAAATCAAATGAGACACCACCTGGGAAAGTGATCTGTAAACTATAAAATCCTCTCTAAATGGCAGATACTAAGAATACTTGTCATTTGTTTCATATAATGACTTTTAGGGAGTGCTGAAGTCAATGATGCTAAACCAGTAGTGAAAATGCATTGTGTCTACATCTAAAATGATATAGTGCAGACACATAACTCTGGGATGGCTGGCTTGATAGAGGGGAAAGAGCTTAGATGACAAGTCAGGCAAATGAGTAATGTGCAAAACCCTAGAAAACATGTAGTTTGTTCTCCTGGGCCTAAAAGTAGATACAGAACTAGAATATAGAGGCTACCATTTTGGTGAGGAAGCATACTTCCTATAGAGAGCACAAAGGAAGAAGAACGAGTTTGGGAGTACTCCCAGTGTTGCTCTGGTGCTTCGTCCTCCTCTCCACGGGCCCCACAGTGCAGTCCTCACAGATGTAGGGACTCCCCGTGCTGCTGGCAGGGCACAGAGCAGACAATACCTGAAGCTCTCACCTGTCCCTTGGGATGTTACCTAAGACTTGTAGGTTCAACTTAATGTCTTTTTTATTAACTGTGTTCAAGTGAAGCAATTCACACAGGAATAAGGAAAGATAAACATTTCATTAACAATTAAAATTACCTTCTTAGTAATTGCTTCTTTCAATAAAACAGTCCAAAACCAGCCATAAAGCAAGAAGCTGGAAAGGTAATTTCTGTCTCTATAATGTGCTTTCAGTTTTTGGTAACAGGTTATGATTACACATTAATTGATGCTAAATTACAGTGAGGCCTGGCTGTAAAATTGCCTATTACACTCAGATTAACATCAAATGGGCCTGCTGTGGTTCATATGATTGTGGAAATGAACTAAAAGAATTAATGAATATCAGCTATAGATTTCAGGGCAGAGTAGATTTTGCCAAAAGTGAAGCACTGCTGTTTAAATTCAAACCCCAATCCCAGCACATCATCATTGAGCTGGGACAATAAATCAGTTGCATTTTAGTTTGTTTATTATTAAATAACTGGGTAAGTTTCCCAGCCAAAGTCTGGTGAGCAGGTGCTGAGCATAATGCTGGGTTTGGGTGTATACATTTATGGAACAGTAGTCTCTGGCTAAAATGTTCATGGGTGCCGAATCTAAGACTATAGAACAACCAATATATTAGGTATCCTTAATACTGTAAAGAACCCCAAATTCTATATTCCATGTCATCCCTCTTTACAATCACTGGTTTGTAAATATTCTACCATCACTGATAATGAATTGTAATTTCTTATATTATGTCTTCTTCCTCTCATTGTCCCCTGTGACTGGCAGAGACAGCCCATAACTCCAGTGTGTGGCAGGAGGAGTTTAGAGGAGGCATTTTCTCCATGAAGCTTTTCCCAGGACTCTCAAGCTACAGCCGTGTTATGGGCTGAATTGTGATTGTGTCCCTTCCAAAAATCAATATGTTGAATCCTAACCCCCATGACCTCAGAGTGTCACTGTGGAGGTCATTACAGAGGTGATGAAGTTAAAAGAAGGTCATTGAGGTGGGCCATGATCCAAAATTACTGCTGTAACAAGAGGGATTAGGACACAGCCATGCACAGAGAACAACCGTGACAGGACACAGGGAGAAGAGGCATCTACAAGCCAAGGAGAGAGGGCTTAGGAAAAACAACCCTGCCGACACCTTGATCTGGGACTGCCAGCCTCCAGCACTGAGAATTGTTGAAGTGGCCAGTCTGTGGCATTTTGTTACAGTAGCCCTAGCCAACTAATATAAGGCTGAGCACATCTGATAGAGAAAATGAACTACATAAGCAGTAACCCCACACTTGAGCAAATAGCAATAAATAACAACAAACAAACAAACGAAAACCCAGTGTGAAAAAGAAACTGGCTGAGGCACCTTCTTATTTCTGAGGTGTCCAGAGATACCAAACTCATAAGCTGGAGATGTACACCTGCAAAGCAAAATGGCCTGGATACACCCAAGGAGGCAAAGGCTGATTTCCTTGGAGCCCATAGGCCCCTATTTGTTCCAACATCTCTACCTGTCACAAAATGCTCAGGAATGCACTCTCTGCATACCCACTCCCAGTTCTGACCCCAAGAGCTTAGTTCTCCTAACCAGGAGCTTTGCTCTTCAATTTTTGGACGTTGGTCTGTGGGATTGTGTGGTATACCATACCTTGCCAAAACTTCCTTTCCCCAACATTTTGTGCAAGATAAAATCCTCGATTTTTAACTTCATATGTAGAGATGGTCTTTCTACGTTTGGCTCAGGTTCTGGATGATGGCATATTTTCTCCATTTCATCCAAGGGAGACTCCCAGGAGATTCCCTGAGGCTCTGAGAATGGCAACCAGTGGTTAAAAGGAAACAAAGAACAATGGAGGGTTATTCTAGCTACTTGGAGAACACACATTCTTTCCAGTTTCCCATTCTAGGATCCATCTGCAATAACGCAGAAAGGGGTTCCTGCTGTGACTGGTGGCACCTCCTACTTGTGAGCCTGACACTGGGGCATGGACTGCTTCTCTTAATCCAATAGATTGGGGAAATTTTCAAGTTGAGAAACATTCCAATCAGCAAAAGGCCATTTATGCAACCCAAATGAGCACTTTTAGTAAATGTCAAATCATGGACAAATAGAGATTTTAACCAAACTCAAGGAAAGCTGATTCTTAATTGCTTTGTGGCTCACAAGAACAGGGGCATCAATTTCTATGACTTACCAGGGGAGGGAAGAGAAAATGGATAGCAGAATGTTTAAGATCTGAATTGCATCATTTGTCACAGTCTTCAAGTCAACGTACCACCTACTTTGATCATCTCTAAGACCTGGTCTACTTCTTTGCCTGGACACTTTTCCCCCTCTAATCCAAACCTTTCTTTAAAAAATTTTAAGTCGATTTATTCCTCACCCCATGCCAGAGGACGTGTAGAAAAACATTTTTGGAATCTTTCCTCCTCTCCCGAATATAATTTTTCTTTTATTTTTTTATTGAAAATATTTGATATCTCACATTGTGTTAAGATGTACAATATGTTGATTTGATACATTTGCGTATTGTGATACGATTGCCATTGTAGCGATAGTACCACTATCACATCACATAATTATCATTTCTTTGCTTGTGATTGGAATAATGACATTTATTTTTTAATCTATAGGTTTATCTTTCATATTCTCCCTAAATCCAAGAAAAATAAGTATTTTGTAATGTATGTTGAAACTGTTCAGGTTCAGAGTCAGGTGGTCATATGCTCGCATGATTGACCTTTAAACAGAAGGCTGGATACACTTCCATCATGTCATAAATGTTAAGGACTTTGGGCACTGCTCTTCTTCCCCTTTTTACTCTTAAACATCACAGAATAGTCTGTGAAGGTGCAGAATAAGATGGTCTTCTGCGGTATCCCCACCACTGAGCTTTATGATGGATTTATTTATATAAAAACATTTAACAGTGATCGGAAGTAACTAACATTCTAAAATTCTAAGGAAAAATGAACAGTTGTTTTCTCCAGACTTATTCCATTTTCTCCCCCGCCCCCGCCCCCAAACCTCCCACTGTCTTAAAAAGGTTTCCTAATGGGGCATGTTTTAGTTTCACTTCTAAGAAGTAGGAGCATCTTAGTTGGTGGCTATGTCTGTAATATTTAGATAGAAAAGAATCATCTATCAGACCAGGTACATGGAGAAGTTATATACAGAGGACTCAGGTTAAGGTTAATCGAGATAAATTCCTGACAATGATTCTATGGGGATCAAGATAGCTACCTCGTTTCCCTGATGCCAGTACATAGGGCAGCCTTGCTTCACCTTTTATGGAGCATGGGGGACCAATTTCAACTGGACCTTCTCTGTAGATGTGTTCAGTATCTCTTAAGCAGCGAGCCTAGATTACAAACAAAGAGTCAGACCACTCACCACTGATGGACAGCTCAGCCTGTCCTTGGGGACGAAAGCCATTTGAGATTCATAAATGCATAAGGTAGTCAAAGCTCTTTCCCTAAGCACTCTTTTTTGGATTCCATATCCTGCGAGAGTCTATTGGATTTTATGCAGCAGCAGAGCATATTCACTTCCTTCATACTTTTCTGGACCTAATTAATTGTTTCTCCCATGCTATCCAATTGAAGGGCAATGGGTAGAAAAACAGCACTGCCAAGTCCTAAGGAGATGTTGTTCTTGGATATGCAAGTTAAGCATGCTAGTATATGGCAAGGCAAAAATTGCCCCAGACTAGGAGTTCTGAGGGCATTTTAGGGATGATTCTAGCATATCAGTTTTCCTCAGGCTATTAATCAACCCTAGTATCCTATATAATAAAAGCCTAATATGCAAATCAACTGAACGGCAGAATGACCGGTCTCTATGACATGCACTGACCACCAGGGGGCAGACGCTCAATGCAGGAGCTGCCCCCAGCCTGCAGGCCCCAGTCTGGCCAAGGTGGGTGCCAGCGGGGTTCCCTGATAGCCACGCCGGTCACCCCACAGTTTGGCCCTGATCGCTGGCCAGGCCTAGGGACCCTACCAGTGCACAAATTTGGTGCAGCAGGCCTCTAGTATGAGTATAAAGCTGGCAATGAATCCTCAATAATTTTAATGAATTTATTTGTTTCTGTCCCTGCTCATTCTACAAATTTAAGATCTTACAAAGATCCATACAATACAAATGCATTAAATAAATATCACAAAGGCAGGATTTGGGCATGAAGATGAAAGGGGAGAAGCAAGTGCTCAGAAATAGACTCCATGTTGTCCCACACAGTTGCTAAAGAGTTGAAACTGCAGGAACTTGTCACATACCTGTTGGGTGCTCTCAATCATTGCCAGTGCTTCGGCCATCAGCTTCTGGTTTATGCCACATAGGTTGGCCACCTTTGTCTGGCATCGGTGATGCACGTTCATGCCACATGCTAAAGGGGAACAGTGACACCATGAGCCAGAGCAACAGAACCAAGTGCCATGGCCTTTGCACATGACCTTCTTTAAGTACACCTGTGGCGAAGGAACAATTGGCAACCCCCGTGCCATCTTCACAGCAGGAGACACTGAATACTAATAAATTTGGACAGTGCTTTTAAGATGCCATCGGGCTCCCCTTCCTGAAATGCACAGATGCTCCTGTGTGATTCTGGGAAGTGAGCCCCACTAAAGATGGGACTAGAGCTGTTTTGATAGGGGCAGAGGTCTGCTGTCAGTATGCATTTAGACTATGCCATTACTGAGAGAAAAAGACTGACGTTGGCTCTCACTGGTGGAAATGTGCAATGCTGGAGTTGAAGTTTGTTCATGCCAACCCTAGACCCTCTTCCTAGAACACAGCCCAAGTCCTCCCTTTCCCACACAGGCTGCAAAGAGCTTCTCTGTACACGAGGGTTCAGCCTCAGCCTGCAGAACTGAAATGGAGATGGTGACGGGTGGTCTGTGTGTGGGCTTAGGACTGGGGGTGGGAGGAGGGAAAGCGGTTGAGACCACATGCCCAGCATATAGGAGAGCTGGGCCAGGTGAGCTAAACAGTCTACATAGGCTTCTAGTTCTTACAGCCACGATTCTGCAGGAGTTTTCCGATGAATAGTCCTGAAAACAGCATGATAAAGGTCTGCCTCCACTTTTTGTGGTCATGTGAGCCTCCTTGGTTTGGGGGATGTGCACGCCTGTGTGTCTGTGTGAAGACAACTATTATATCTTGTTGTTAGTTTTAGAAAATTAAAATTCTGCTTGCAAAACATCACTGTTACAATGAAAAAAAAAAGTTCACAAAGGTTTCCAAATCCCAGCTAAAAATACTTTGATCTCAAGTCCAACTCAATTTTATAAAAGTATATCAATCAGGATTGTTAAAATGGAATTATGCAGGAGGAGCTAAAAAAAACCATGTAGTTTCAATCTTATCTGTTTATTGTTAGCCCATTTGTGCGCAAAAAAATAAAAAATAAAAACCTCACCACAAATGTCACAGTGATTGGCATCAAATAGGCGCTCATTAGACACAACTTTCTTTTCATCTTCATTGTATATTACAATGAAATATATATTGAAATATTTAGGTGAAATGTTAGCCACCTTCATCTTTAGTTTTAACTAGCCCACTCTTCTTCAGATAGTTCAATAACAAAACACAATAAAGCAGCATTTACTATGTAAGTATAAAGCTGCCCAGTATAAGTGGGTAGATCTAGTCATAAAATCCATTTAAAGTGTGACGTTTAATAAAGATGCTGTTTGCAAAGGCTTGATGCCCTTCTGAATTCTGCATCCTTAGGATAGGGAGGCAGGCAACGCGAATTTAGCACAAGGGGTTGGGGAGTTTTACTTTGCTCCTTAAAATTGTACCAGATCTAAGGTTGTCTCTGATGTGCAGTTTGTAAAGAAAGGCCTTGTTCCCACCATGACAATGCCATAAGTCTTTGTTACTAACCTAGCAGGTGAGGAGTCGATCTCTTTGTGTGCAAATAGTTCCTTCTGATGGCTATTTTCATGGGAAGTGTAGTGGAGTGAGAAAGCAGACAGGGCAGGATGAAGGGAGGCCCTACTTAGGAAGGTGGCTTATGAGAGAGCAAGATAAAGAGAGTGTGCAGCAAAAGACCAGGGAAAAGGGATGTAGGGAGAGAGTGGGAGGTGACAAAGATGAGGACATGAGGAGGTGAGGCAGCAGGGACTTTGGGGTGTTGGTAGCAGGAACAGAGGACACATATGGGGGGGAGAGGGAAGGTAGGATATGGGAGAGGAGAGAAAAGAGGGAGGGGGCTGAAGTGTAGGAGATGGGAGAGTGGGGAAGAGAATGGAATGGAAGAGAAAGAACGTTAGAAAAGGACAGAACAAAGCAGGCACGTGAGCCATGAAATAATGCCAAGAATCCTCGTGGGAGTTCTAAGCTCAGAGCATAATCACACTGCCTGGCCTGGGTGGGGGTGGGGGGTGCCAGGTTCCAGGGAAAGGAAATGTCAACGGTGAGACCCTCATGAGAACAGGAAGACTGTGGATGGGGCTTTGATTATTCATGTGCTGTGTGTACCATTAGGATATCCAATGACTTCTTGCCTCTGAACCTGTAAAGGTATTCTGTGCAGTGCCAGGCCCTCCCATGCCTCTTGAACAGGCGCAGAGAAGAAAGTGTGTCGCAGCACTTGTGGGCTACGGAGGAACTGTTCAGGTGGATTTTGACTATATGCTGGTCTTGCCTTCCGTAATGATTTAAAACCTAGGCCCTCCTGCCTCCCTTAAGATGTCTCTCCAGGCTCCCCAGACACGTGAACGCAATTGTGATGAGGAAGGGGGACGCTGCTGAAGGTGATCTTTCACTTTAAGTCAGCACCTCTGTCGCTTAAAAGATAAGACACGCATTAGTTAGCGACATAAAGTAAAGTTGGGCTGCCAAGAACAGTGGCTTCTGTATTTAATAATTCAGAACAGAAAGGTCCCTGCTGCAGCTGGAACCCTCCTTTTTGAATATCTGAGCCCCATCCCCACTCTCACACCTGTTCAAAAGGCAGAAGTGCTTCGTCATCCTCGGTGGAATGTTTTCCTCTCTACCCCCTGATCTTGGTGCAACAGCATCTCAGCTTCTAAAGGTTATTGCCTTGGCAACTTGGAGTTGTAGAGCAGAAAGCCCTGTTGGCTTTTTCTTAGGATCAGCCAAGCAGAGGAGCCGGGCTTGCTCCTTGATGGGGCCACAGGGAGAATCTCACTGGCTGATACAAAGGAGGGCGGCAGGGGCACCGCAGAAGCTGCCAGAGTCAGGGGCCAGGCCCAGAGAGGCAGCTCAGGGGCCAGGCCCAGAGAGGCAGCTCAGGGGCCAGGCCCAGAGAGGCAGCGGGGCAGAAGAGGGAAGCGGTCAGAGGAGAAATGCTGCCTTCTTCATTTCTCCCCAGGTAGAGGCACAGCAGACGGCAATGGGCCAGGAGCCTTGACATTTAACCTGAGTGATTCTGTACTT
>NW_005871095.1:2798382-2825785 GCF_000147115.1 Myotis lucifugus | reverse complement strand
CAGACCAAGGGTTTCCACCTTTTGGAAGATTGTTATATAATGACCCCTTCTAGCGGCTGCATTGCCATGGGCTTATTAGTATGAGGGCCTGAAGTGTGAAGCACTTCACACCTATTATACATAAACAGAGGAGGCCAGAGGTAGCTGATGGTTCTGCTAAGTGCTGTGGACACATATGGCATGTGTATTATCTTTTACATGTGATATATCATGTCATTCTCAAAATATCCCATTTGAAGTAGCCTCTATTAGTATTCTCATTTGACAGATGAGGTGATGAAGCACAGAGAGAGCAAGACACTTATCTAGGTCACACAGCCAAGTGAGCTGGGATAGCTATAGCCTGGCCATCAGAATGAGAGCCTGTCCTCTTTCACTTTTACTCTTCTTTCTCAAAACAAACATGATTTAGGGAATGGGAAGAGGGGAGATGAGAAAGGGATGCTGGTAGTAAAGATATTGCAGATTTTTTTTCAGTTTTCCAGAGTTTCAATCCTCTCCTTTAATCAAACATCCATGAACAACAACAACAAAAAATCAGGCAGTTTGAATTCTGGCAAGAATACCAATATTCCTGTACAGTATGAAAAGTTTTATGTACTTAAGACTTACAATCTCTGCCTCAGTTTTTAATTGAACAATTCATTTGGAAGTGTGCACAGCAACGAAACCTTATTTATTAAAGTGATGTAGCTAATGTTCCTGTTTTGGCTACTGGTCAGCACTGGGTCTTTATAATGGCTGTTTAGAATTGCTTAAAGGTTCCCCAGCACTTACTCTAGTCATTTTCAATCAAGAAAAAACAACTTTCAAAACTGAGTTTGTATAAGCATTTCCATGTAAATATGAACAATTAATGTCAAGGTCCAGGCTAGAAGGCTTCCACTTTAATTCATGAACCGCCCAAATGGCTCAAGGCTCATCTGGGAAAGACTGTAGATTTATATTTTGCAATATGATAGTCACTTAGCTACAAGGGCCAAGTGAATATTTGCAAGGTGGAAAAGATGTGCTGTAAGAGTAAAATACACATTGGATTTTGAAGACTTTGTATGAAAAAATGTAAAATATCTTATTAATTTTTATACTAATTATACATTGAAATTATAATATTTGGGCTGGTTGGGTTAAATAAAAATATAATGTTAAGAGTAATCTCACCTGTTGCTTTTTACTTTATTTAATGTGGCCACTTGAAAATTTATTAAAATTGTACTGTAGCTCTCATTCTATTTCTATTGGACATTAGCCTTTGAGGTGAACAGCTATTCTTACAATCTGAGATTTTCCAGGAAAGCTGAGGTATCAAGTAATGGGAGCAGGAGGGTGTGTTGGGAGGTGGCAATTTGATTTAAGCAAACAAAAACATTGTTCGGGGAGACTGAGATCTGAATTTTAGCCCAGCTTTGTCCCTTAAATGTGGTTGACTATAGACAAACTACTTTAATCTCTTTGAGCCTTAGCAGAGTCACTTTAATATGAGATTATCCCCTCTAAATTTTAAAAGTAATTCTACTCTGGAAAAACTAAATCAATTTGCCTTCTTTGTACCTGCCCCTTTGCTGGAGAAAATCACATACCTGGGCAGGTTGAAAACCCTCAAATTCAAAGGGACTTTCAACTATGCTTGGCAATCCTACTGCTTTTCTCTAATCCATTGCTTTCCCATCTCTAAAGCCAGTCATTGCCTTCCTTCTCGCAACCCTCAGACTTCTTTGAGGATATAAGTTGTCTAACAGAACTGCTTGCCCTCAAATCTGCAAACCTAACTGTATCTGCAACCAACTTCTCCTTTCCTACAATTGATGAAATGATCATTCGTCCACCAGAGACCCGTCTCCACATGTGCTTTGGGCCTCTTCCCCTCTTGCCAAGACTGACTGCTTTGGTCATCCCTCTCTCCAACTTCATCCATGTGTCATCACCCCCTAGCTATGGGACTATTTCTACCTCTTGTATCTCACCTCCTTCCAGCTACTGTTCTACTTCAACTATCTCTTTTACAGTTAATCTTCATGAAAATATTAATGCATAGGTTGTTTCCATGTTATCTATCATCTTCCAGTGCTGGCCAATGAGGGGACTGCCTCTATAAATCCTCTGAATTTCTCTGTTCAAGGGCTCAAAAGATCTCCATGTGGCCCTCGTTTTTCTCAACATCTCAACTGCACTGAACACAACCAACCCTTTCATACACTCTTAATATATGAAGAGCCAGCCCTCTCTGAACGTTTGTTCTCATCTCTATCCCAAGCTCCTTCTTCCTACCTACATATAATTTTAGATTCTTTTGGGGTCAGTATGGAGCCTATACTCCCTTCTTCCTATCCTCCCTCACTAGGTCATCTCTTTGGCAGCTTCAAATTCTACCCAATGATAGGCACTCCTACATTTATAGATTTATTCCATTGGCTCATATGAATTCTAAGCTCATAAAATTGTCTATTTGATAACTTCACTTGGGTGTCCTTAGGCATCTCAGACTGATGTCTAAAATGGAAATATTAATTTTCCCCTGTAGATCTCTACTTCCAGTCTTACTGACATTGTCATGATTCTGATATCTACCTCACTGCTCAAGACAGAAACTCAGCTATCATCCATCTCTTTCATTCTCCACATCTTGCCCATTAGCATTAGAGTCATTTGGAATATTGAAATCACCTAACAAAATCTGCTTATTTTGCTCCATTTCTACTGTTACCATATTTCTGCCCTGGTGGGACTCCATCTTCCCAGGCTTTTACTTTCACATCTCAATCCACTGTTTCCCCCTACAGCAGTCATTGCAATGGACTTTCCATTAAAAAAAAAATCAAAAAACAAAACAAACAAACAAAATAAACCCCAAAACAAAAAACAAACAAACAAAACAAAACACCCAACCGTCCGGCTGGCATCGCTCAGTGGTTGAGCATCGACCTATGAACCAGGAGGTCATGGTTTGATTCGCGGTCAGGGCACATGCGGAGTTGTGAGCTTGATCCCCAGTGTGGGATGTGCAGGAGGCAACTGATCAATGATTCTCTCTCACCATTGATGTTTCTAACTCTTTCTCTTCCCTTCCCTTCCTCTCTGAAATCAATAGAAATATATTTTTAAAAAATCCAACCTCTTTTCCAGGATCTGAAGATCCCTGCCTGATCAAGGTCCTGCCAGGTTGTCCAACTTCGTATTTGATTTTTGCCCTTGTTCTAGTCACATGGTTTCATTTCAGTTTCTAAAACATGCTGATTCTTTCTGCTCATGGGGCCCTTCAGTCTGTCTGGGGGCTCCTTCCTCCCACTGTTCACACAGCTGCCTCCTTTCACCCTTCAGCTCTCAGCTTAAGCGTCCCCTCCCTTAAGAGAGTCCCTGGCCTTCAGTCTAAGTGGGCCACTTGGTTATTCTCCATCACCGCACCTTGTTGGCTATTTTCATAATACCTAATATAAATGGAAACTACACATAGTCATTTGTTAATGATCTCTTTCTCCAGGTTTATGGTAAAGTCCATAAAGGCAGGACCACATCTGTTTTGTGCTCTGCTGTACACTGTACATAGCAGAGTACCTTTCATGTGTTAGACACCCAATAAATATTTGTCAAATAAAGAAGGAAAGGGTGGGAGAAGGAAGGCTGCTTGACTTTCTAGCTCAGCTTCCCTTCCCTATGGAGTAAAATCTAACTTGTCCTCAAACTACATACCTCAAAGTTCATTCAGAAAGAAATATTTGCCTCTTAATATAAGAATTATACATCTATTATCACCTCTTGTAAATGCTCATATCTGTACATATTGTCATTTGCCTCTGCTCTTTAACTGTCACTTCTAGCTGTAGATAGCACAGGAGTTGTTTTCATATATCATAATTGATCAAAACTATGCTTTCTGGCCACTTTCTATTATGTTTTTCTGGAAAAGGCAGAGCCACTAAAATTCCTATTGTGTTTTTTAAAATTCATACCCTAGTCTTGGATCTCAGTAACAATTATTGAAGAGGAAAGGGTTTTAGGGAGATCACCAATAACCTTAAGGATTCAAGTTCAGGCATTATTAAAAAGAATTAGTGGGCTGTAAAGTTTAATGTTAGGGTAAAGTCATCATATTTCAGACAAAGAGCAGAATCTAACTACATACCATGGTTTCTCGGCTATTGACAGCTGATCCTGTGCACTTGGCTATAACTTTATCAATACACTTCTTGTGAATTGCTGCATTACATTCTGAAAAGAAATGATTGCAGCTTAACATTTTCAGAAGTTAAGGAGCAACTACAAAAGAATGATGGTAATGCAACAGAAATCCTTCTTACTTACGTCGACACTGGTAGCCCTGTTTGTTCAGACCCCTGTAATAAAGCACAGGTATGATTTATATGGGTGTTCAAACCAACAGCAGCACCTCAAACACCTGAAAGGTGATGAGATCTCATTTCTTCCTATGATCACAGAGCATTTTCTCATCAGCAGCCCTGGTCTATCATTTGCTAAGAGTATTAACATGCGTTTTTTTAAATTTTATTTTAAATTGCTTTGCTAAAAGTCTGATGATAAAATAAATGAGGAGCTATTGATTGCCCTCTCATTTGTGTATTTTCCAAGCAAACATGTAGAGGTTAAAATGCCTGACTGAAAATGCACCACAGGCTCCTAGTAGCAAATTTCCATGTCTCACTAAGCTCAATATAGATCAGCAAAGACATCTGAAAATTTCATTTCCTCTTTCTGGATATCATTTCTGAGTATCGTTCACTAGGGAAAGGAAGGAGGTTCAGGTCATTAGCTGGAAACAGGTTGATGGAAATCCACCAGAAGTCTATTTGACCTTGGATACTCTGGTTAAGCAGGGGTTGTGCATTAAAGGATTCTGCAGTTATCCAAAGGGAAGAACACCCCATTAGGAAGCGAGCAGCCTGAGCCCAGAGATAGGAGTCATTTTAAATCTCTACTCTATCATAGCCTTTGCTATGTGGCTACTGAGGCTTGAGCCGATCTCTGTTCGAGGGCTGTTAAAACACCCAAGGGCACTATAAACATCTAAACACATTAGCTCCAATGGGAAAGTTGTTGCCTGTTGTAGATATTAGTGCCAGCACAGTTGGGCTATCAAGGTGGTGTAAGGTGGTGGGAGTTTCAGCTGTGAAACTGTGCTTACAATGAGGGTATCTACCCCCTCTGTCCCTCCCTTCTTACCCCTGCAGCCTCCCATTTAATCAGGAACTAAGTCCTTGGACCCTTTTCCCGAGGGAGCTGGCTTCCTTGCTCTACAGGAGCCAGGTTATGAAATCTTTTCTAGAATCACACCCTTTAAGCCTTCTCCACCCAGGTGCGGCCACTGAGAACTCTCATGTAGCATTTATTCTGTCACGCTCCCCTAAGGAGAGGCATGTTGGGCCTGGAGGATGAGACAAAATGCATAACCTAAAGCTAAGAGTGAAAGGTCAAGCCACCATACCAGACAAACTCATGGCAGACGGAGCAAAACGTGGGTTGTGGGAAAAAGGTGGCGGTGAACTCATGGCACTTGACATGATGGACTTTGGCCTGTTTGATGGCTCCTCGACGGTGATGCAAAGCAAAGAAGCCTTCAGTCTCAAATTCACTCATGTCCTTTGTGTCTGCAGAAGAGGATAGGGGACAAAGTGAAGTTCTGTGATATGGCTGTCATAGCTGGATGGGGAGGGTGGGGAGATGGGGGAGGGACAGAGATGGACAAGGAATTAGACAAATGTTGAGACCAGTAAAATTCCCAGTACTAATTAAGATTGGTGCAGTACTAAGCCTTTTAAAAAAATTCTTTAATATAGATTTATCATAGGGTATATTATTATAGGATTTGAAAATGCAAGGTTGGATTATTGGCTCAATCCTTCACTATCCTTTGAGTGTGCTGAGTTATCATATTTCAATTTTTAAAATCAGAGGTCAGAACTTTCAAGGTATTTAACAACCTTTCCTATTCACTGTCAATGATGAGTCAGCCAGAAAGACAGGAAGTGGTACTTTTCTGCCTGTAATTCTAGAGAATAATGTGGTTACTGATAACAACTTGGAAATGGCATTCTTTTTAAAGATGCTTTACATCTGGTTATAGAGTACAGTAGACAGGAGAGAGCTGGCCAGTCTTGTGTGTGAGGGCAAAAACACCTTGGGGAGTTATTTATGTTGGGTTCCTGACATTTATAGTAATAAGACAGACCAGCTAGAGACTACATTGGTCAATGTAGAAAGGGCTGGGAATTAATGGATACCTGTAGATGTTTTTTGTAATGTCTAGGTAGTCCTGGATGTAACCTAGTCATCCACATCAAATCATCACATTCATATTTCTTCAGTTCACCCTGGGCTCTGGATATTGATGAAGGTACTTTAGGTAGTCACCATCTACAATGCTCAATACCCAGAAGATATCTTTTCAAAAGGCTGGGAGAATTTTGAGAATGCCAATAATGCCCTGGCTGAAGCCCAGCCCCACCACCCCCTCCAAAAAACAAACACCCCCCCCACACACAAAACAACAACAACACACAACAACAACAAAAACAAAAAAAACAAAACACATAACAGCAAGGCAGTCATGGTTAAACAACATGATAAAAAGTATAGCATGTAAGAGAATAATGCAGTAAACAAGAAAGAAATAACAAAAATAATCACTAAAATAAAGATAATGAATTTAATGATTATAACTTCTAGAATTATAACTTTAAATAGCTTGAAGATTCTTGGATTGCATAGTCTATCTCTTTTATTTTTATAAATACAAAAATGGAGATTTATTGAGAGTAAGTATAAAGAATTATATTTATTTTGTAAATATAAAGAATTAACAATATTTAAACTAAATTACTTCCATTCTGGCTAAGCAGTGGCAGAGGCTTGACAACATAATTGGGGCAAATATCCCTACTAAGAAACTGTCTTTTTCATATCTCTGTTAGTGGCCAGCTAGAAACACATTTGAGTAGACAAAGGTGGTGCTGTGTAGATGGAGACCTCTCCTCCAGGAATCCACCCAAGTCCCAGGATGCATTTTAAGTTTAAATTCTTCTCCACAGTGTTTACGTGTTTGTTTTATGGCAACTCCAGACTCCCAAATAAAGAGCATCCCCAATGACCATGTAAAGAGTTCCACAGATGGGGGCATAATACTGCCCAATACTTTAAGGTTAGGCCTTTGAGGCCCTTGTGTTTGGAACTGAGCTGGAAATAAATTAGGCTTGAGGCAGAGAAAGATAAATACCACATGATCTCACTCATTTGTGGAATATAATAAACAACATAAACTGATGAACAAAAATAGAACCAGAGTCATAGAAGCATCGAACAGACTGTCCAACCTATGAGGGAAGAGGGGGGGGTGAAGGGGTAAGAGCTCAACCAAAGGACTTGTATGCATGCATATGAGCATAACCAATGGACACAGACAGTGGTGGGGTGGTAGTGAGGGCATGTGCTGGGGATGGGGGTGGCTGGGGAGAGGTCAATGGGGGAAAAAGGAGACTTACGTAATACTTTAAACAATAAAGAATTTAAATTAAAAAAAATAAATTAGGCTTGGAGAATGAGAGGTTAAATTCAGGGTCACTGATGTGATTGTCTTCTTACACAAGCGTTGGTATAAGTGTGGAGATCTATTTACAACTCATGACTGGGTAGTAGGACAAGTGTCAGTAAGATTTGACTCATTGCTATTTTGGTCCAGATGAAATGATATGAAATAAAATAAGTAAAGTGTAAAATTACTTTTAAATTCATGGGATGAAATGAATTATTTTGGGAATTCTAACTGTATTACTATAACCATATATATATATATATATATATATATATATATATATATATTATTTTTCTTCTGTGCATGAAACTATGATAATGTAAATTTTTTTAAAGAAGAAAGTGCTAGAAATGAATTTATTCCCTTGCTTCTTATTGTGATATTCTTTATCCTCTAACCATTTCAGTGATTACAAGAAGTACATTTACAAAAGCTCAGAATTTCTGGTATTTATGATGTTTATTTCTGAAGCAATTTTCTCTTCTGTTTATTTATTGGCTTGAAGAAGCTCATTGGTTTTTATATGTTTGGTTATTTCTTTTATATTATTTGTTCTATCATTTGTTTGCAGCCAATCTGAGCAAAAATGTTTATTGGGAAGCTCTGAGGAAATTGCCATGCTGAGTGTTCTAAAGAAATGTAAAATATCTGTAACCTTTGAGTGGCTAACAGTCAAGTCAGGGAGACATGGCGCTCACACAAAGAACTGTATATGTAACGGTGTGAAATTGCCTTGGAGATATGTACATGCATATTTTTTGAGTGGTAGGGAAAGGAATTACAAAAGAGACCATAAAGAGGCAGCTGAAAAATTAAGAGAAAAACTTGAATAATATCACATTGGATGGTCTGTTCCATGCTTCTATGTCTCTGGATCTATTTTAGTTCATCAGTTTATGTTGTTAATTATATTCCACATATGAGTGAGATCATGTGATATTTATCTTTCTCCAACTGGCTTATTTCACTTAGCATAATGCTCTCCAGTTCCATCCATGCTGTTGCAAATGTAAGAGTTTCTTCTTTTTCACAGCAGCGCAGTGTTCCATTATGTAGATGTACCATAGTTTTTTAATCCACTCATTTGCTGATGGGCACTTAAGCTATTTCCAAATCTTAGCTATGGTGAATTGTGCTTCTATGAACACAGGGGTGCATATGTCCTTTCTGAGTGGTTTTTCTGGTTTCTTGGGATATATTCCTAGGAGTGAGATTACTGGGTCAAATGGGAGATCTATTTTTAATTTTTTGAGGAAACTCCATACTGTTTTTCACAGTGGCTGACCACTCTGCATTCCCACTAGCAGTGCATAAATATCATATGATCTCACTCATATGTGAAATATAATGAACAACATAAAGTGATGAACTAAAATAGATCCAGAGACATAGAAGCATCAAACAGACCATACAACCTTAGGGGGAAGGGGGGAATGGGGTGGAGAAAAAGGGGAGAGGAGAGATCAACTAAAGGACTTGTATGCATGCATATAAGCATAACCCATGAACACAGTCAGTAGGGGGGTGGTGAGGGCATGTGCAGGGGTGGGGTGGAAATGAGTGGGGAGCGGTTAATAGGGTCAAAAGAATCATATGTAATACTTTAAACAATAAAGAATTTTAAAAAGATTAAAAGAGAAAGGTTTATGCTAAGTGCATGTTAAGCACATGTTAAAGATGAATTCATGTCAGAAGCATGTAGCTCAAACAATAGAAAAATAATTTTTAAAAACAATATAGATATAAATTTTTTTAAAAAAATCACATTGGGCTAGCCAAGAAAGAATGGGTTTTTCAGCATGGAATGATATAGAGATGTCAAGGGAATTGAAGGCTAAGAAATAGGTATTTGTTTTGAGGATTCATAGTCTTGGAGAAAGCCATTTAGCAGATTGTTCGAAATATAAGTCAGACTCTTAGGGTTTAAGAATTGACAAAGTAGTGAATAAACAGAGACTAATAAATATAAGCTACTTTTCCAAGAAAAGTGTCAGAGAAGGAGAGGAAAGAAAAACTCATGGAGGTAAAAAGGTGAAAAAAAGTTCCCTTTGAATATATCCCAAGAAACCAGTGCAGTGAGTTGGAAACCAATGAGAGTGAAGGCAGAATTGGCGGGGGCAATGGGGGGGATAACCACACATTTATACCTTAATCAATAAAAAAATAAAAAATAAAAAAAGAGAAAGAAAACTGAAGATGCTAGAGAGGAAGCATGATGGATGGTACAGAGCTACTGAGAATTAGATGCAGGAGACCAAGAATGGAAGGACTTTCTCTGAGTCAGAAAAGCAGGAAGAGAATGCAGGAAGAAGCAACTGTATTCTAAATGCAGAGACAGACAAAGATGGAGTCTCTCCCAGTTATACGGGGATGGGGGTGGGTGGGGGGAGGGGAGCAGACCAATCTCAAAGAGTAAGAATAAGATATCCTCAGAAACCAAGGAGTATGCGAATGTTTGGGATAGGAATTTTATGGGATTCAAAAGAAAACTAAAGGAATTTCTAAATGCCAGGGTAAGTCCAACTGAACAGTTCAACAAGGGACAAGGAAGGTACTAGCAGAGATGATTTCCAATCTGGGTTCTGAGGGATAAATAACTCCCATTAATATGTGGTAAAAGGTATTATGGGGAAAAGCAAAAAGTGTTCTCTCTAGATGAAAAAGAATGAGCAAGGATACAGAGATAAGGTATCTTAGGATGTGTGTACTGCCAGTGTGCAGTATGAAGCAGAAAACAGAACTGGTCATATGCAGATCTGTAGGTGTCACATCAGCTTAAGCATTTTCTTGTAGATAATTTATAAATACCAAAAGGCTGTAGGCAGGAATAGGAGCACAGAGAGGAACAGAGGCATGGCATGTTCAGAGTGGAGTTTTATATAGTTTATTCTGGCAGACGTGCAGAATGAGTGGAATTTGGCAAGCTGTAATGATGATGTAAGCAGGGGATATAATTGAAAAACACTAAGTAGACAACATAGGCAGAAACTGTTAATGGATTAATGTGGGAGGTTGAAGGAAAATAATACTATAAAAATTACTTTCAGGTTTCTGAATGGATGAAGCAATAATTAACCAAGATAATGAAGACAAAAGGAATAGGTTACTGGTAAAAATGGTCAAAGGCATAGGGCAGGAGAGAGGGAATGCCTGGTATGGAGATCAGGATATCTTTGGAAGAAGAGGGTGCTCATGACAGTAGAGCATTGGCAAGGGTTATCATGGATTCCAGGCTAGGTTTTGAGTTCATGTCAAAAGTGGCTAACAAATGGGTGTGAAAGAGAAACTAGATTAGGGTAAAGTCTAGTACTTATTGGGTGGGAGAGAGGATAGAATTGACAGGAGAGGAGGATGAGCTACAAGAAAAAGAGGACTGACTCTGAGTCCTTGCTGGGATGGAGAATTCCACATGAAGACCTGTGGGTTATTGAATGGATAACAAAAAGTGTAGGAAGGTGTAAATATATGAAGTGGGTGTGTCAGATGGTGAGGGTGAACATTGAACTACTGAGAGTGATGGTAGGAGAGCAGAGTAAGAAGAGAAAAAGTGATTCCAGCACAGAAATCAAGGAATGGGAATTTTAGAAAAGATACAGACAGGACTGAGTTGTATGCGGAGAGCAATGAGCCACTTAACTCCCTATAGAGTAGAAAAGAATTGAGACTTCCATTAAAGAGGGGTGTAGTAGAAATCATCTTAATTGTTATCCAAGATTGAATTCATTATCCCCCTTCATTTGCCTTCTCTTCTAATTTCTAGCACTTTTATTATAATTTTCCAGGCTATTTTAAGAGATGTCATCAACATTTTTACCCCTCATTCAACTTTCATTTTTAAAGAATTATAAAAGCACCTTAACTATGTACTTATAATGGGAATACCCCTTCATCTGCACTGCCAAGATATCTTACTCTTATCTTATTTTCTTTTGGACTCTTCCTTTTATTTCATTCCTTTAAGCACATGCCTAGGCCAGATTTTCACCAACTCTCCACTGCAAAGATAAAATTTTATAGGTTTTCTCTATATCCAGTCCATTTTCTTTCCCAAACCGATTCCACATTCTGTCACAAGCAGTTTCCTCCAAACACTGCTTTCATCATATCAGGTCCTGCTCAAGAATGCGACTATAACTCTTTGTTGGTGACTTCTCAAAATCACACTCCTCTTGCCTGGCTTCCAAGCCCTTGAAGATTTGTCTTTGATTCTCCATCCTGATTTTAGCATGGGTCCACTGATCTACCTGGACTCATCTTCTCATAGTCCTTTGTTCATTCATATTTTTGCTCGAGCCTACATGTTTTTCCTCCTAGAGGCTAAACCCACTTCTCTGCCAATTTCAACTCTGCCTCCCCTTCAATGCCTGTCATATGCAATTTTCTGGAATGAAGGTAACCCATTGGTTAATCATCATTTATATGTTTTGAGATTTAATTATCTGCTTAATCTGTACCACCTCTCCAATTTGAGTTTATGATCCCTGAGTAAGAACTCACATTTGGATTTTCTGAATCTTTCAGAAAATGATTTGTTATATGTAATAATAAATATTCTTAATTGAATGATATTCTATATTTCTCATTATCAATAAGGAATTTTAAAGTTGAGTTATTCCATAATATTGCTTGTTAAAAATTAGGGTTTTTTAATATATAAAAATTTAAAGATGGAGTCTCAATTTTGGTCTAGTATAAAAATATTAAAATACTACAGCATTTTATTCTAAAAAAAACCAAACTTCCTGGGCTTGTGTAATCATTGTGAAATATCATTGTTTTTGGTCCGACTGAATTTACTTTCTCATTCTAAGACAAAATTTAAGTTCCATAGAATTATTTTTCAAAGCAGTGATCTTTAAACCATTTACCAAGCATAGTTGCATTTTGATGGAGGACTTTCTTCAATTTACACTGGGTCATATTTTACCTGATAAGAGATGTATAATTTGTCTTACTTGAGGAATTAAACAGCGTTGGTATTATAATTTAGTCCAGTACTTTCACTTTTGATGCAAACCCAGTTATTTAGCTGCCCTATAATCACTATCAAAAATAGTACAATGACATGCAGTATATATCTGGAGCCACCAAATGTAAAAGAAGAAAAGTTTGGATTGTACTGTTACCTCTTAAGGAGTTTTCTTCTTTTTTAAAAAAGAGGTCTATTATGGAAAATTTCAAAAATATACGAAGTTGAGCAAATATTGTAATCAATTTCTCAGTAACTATCATCCGGCTTCAATAATTTCCAATCTATGGCCACTCATCTACTACTTCCATTCACTCCCCTCACCCTGTGCCAATGCATTATTTCAAACAAATTCCTGGTATTATTTTATTATAAACTAGAGGCCCAGTGCACAAATTCGTGCACAGGTAGGGTCCCTCAGCCTGGCTGGCGATTGGGGCTGATCGGGGCCAGCTGGCCGGTGGGGGAGGGACTGTGGGAGGTTGGCTGGCCATGGGAGGTTGGCTATGGGAGCACACTGACCACCAGGGGGCAGCTCCTGCATTGAGCATCTGCCCCCTGGTGGTCAGTGTGTGTGTATAGCTACTGGCTGGTCGTTGGGTCATAACGGTCACTTAGGCTTTTTTATATATAGATATTTGTGTATGTATCTTAAAGATAAGGAGCCTTTGAAAAATATAACTATAATGTCATCACACCTAAAAAATTAACATCTCCTAAAAAATTATCTGTTGAGTGTCCCATTTTACATGGTTATCTCATAATATTTTTTCCCCATTGTATTTTTTTGACTCTGGACCCAAAGGAATTGTACATGTGAAGCACCTCCCCCTCTTGCCCCCCAAAGCATCACAATTCTATAAACTAAAACTTGTTTCTTGGTAGTAAAACTAATTTAGAAAATAATTAAATCAGTTAATTATCAGTAAGTTCATATATACATTCTGAGGTTTAGGATTTTATGAGTATTAGCATTTACTTAGTTTAAATAACACTTTGACCACAGAGTGTAAATGCAACAGAAGGAACTGACAAGTTGTCACAGGCACCAACCACACACTCGTAAATGTAACTTCCGTCATCAATGTCTGTGTGTTATATGGAACTGAAACTCTTTAGCAATGCATTTTCCTTTCTTGTTCCTAAAAGGATTTGAGGTGACTCACTTGAAGTCATTAAAATTTTGCTACTAGTGCTATGGAAAATATTTATTGGTCTAATATTTATTTTGTATTCTACTGATAATGCAACAGCTTGTTATATTACATCATTTACACCAGCGGTTCTCAACCTGTGGGTCGTGACCCCTTTGGGGGTCAAACGACCCTTTCACAGGGGTCGCCTAAGACCATCGGAAAACACATATATAATTACATATTGTTTTTGTGATTAATCACTATGCTTTAATTATGTTCAATTTGTAACAATGAAAATACATCCTGCATATCAGATATTTATATTACGATTTATAACAGTAGCAAAATTACAGTTATGAAGTAGCAACGAAAATAATTTTATGGTTGGGGGTCAGCACAACATGAGGAACTGTATTAAAGGGTCGTGGCATTAGGAAGGTTGAGAACCACTGATTTACACAAAGACAGTATCATGACACATAAACAGCCTTTTGAATATACATTAAATTCCCAAACTGAAATAAAGACAGACTAAAAGTACTGGACATATGTGTCCACACAATTAAAAAACTAATGCTATAAATGTTTTATATTTTTATGATTCTCTAACCCAGATAGTGTGTTTTCAACTAGTATTTGAGCACCACTGGAAAATTTAAGAACATTACTTGGGCTTCCCTTTTCTCCTGATTCTTTTCTATGCTTTGCAAAAGTCCAATGGTTTGCACAAGAGGAGAGGGACATGCCCTTCTCACCCCCCAACAGGAAGAAGAAATGTCACTTGCCACTCATTTCCAAGAAGTATCTTGCGTTCATTAGCATTCGGCCTTGAGGTTTCAGCTCTAACTGGTTGAGAGAAGGAAAGGAATATCAGTCAAAATGTGAAACAAGCGCTGAGGTTAATGATATCATAGTTGGTGAGTTTGGTGATGGCAGAATCCAATCATTGCTCCCTTTCATTTTACCCATGCATATCATCATAGTAGCATCCGTGCATATAGTCTTTCTTTTATTAAGACACCTCAGCAACTCATTAATTTTATTTGGAGATCAAAACTTCCATAAGGAAGAAACAAATTCCCAAACAGATTCTATTTGATTTTCTTGTCTCGCACTGCTGCTTATCTGAAGAGCTGTAAAGGGGCGATTCAGATCTTAAACATGACAAAAGAATCACAGGCCCTGGGACTAGCTCACATGGGGAACAAGTAGGTCTTTGGAAAGAAAGATAAATCCTTTACTGCAGGTGCCTCCACACATGGGACGAGGCTAATCAGGGTACGAGATGGGAGTGGCCTTTTTTTCTACAAGGAGAGACTTTTTCCTTGGGAAAGGGCTGGATAATCTAAAGGAAATTTTGATTCAATTGGTCTGAGAAAGGATAGAATGACATATTTCAGTGCCATTGCTAGGTGTACTGGTTAATAATGCAGTTTTTTTTTTCACTAGATGGAGTTATACATATGTTGATATATATGTGATTTGATATTATGCTATTTTGTTGTATTGTTCCTTCAGTTTACCACTTGTTCTGATTGATGGCACATGCACTTTCTGAGCAGCACTTCAAAACATACAAAGCTGTGGAAAATTGGGTCTCTGAATGGTCTGTCTCAAAATAAGAAAAGTTCTATTGGGACAGTATCCACAAATTACCTGAAAAATAGGGGAAATGTGTAGCTAGCGATGGACATTACTTTGAATAAAACACTTTTGATGTTTCTCTTGAAATTATGTTTTTTTTTTAAATTACAAAATCCATATTAACCGGTTAATATTTCGGATTAACTATTAACCAGTTTTCCATTTGTCTTTTGTTCAGTTGATGTGGCACCCATTTTCCTTCCTTTAAAATCTTTCCCATTGCTTGTAAATGACTGGAAATTGTTTGCTGAGCAACATTTAATCTTTCTGCAAGTTGTTTTTGAGTCTGACATGCATCTTCATCAATAATGCTTGTAATTTTGTTGGTCTTCAAACTTTTTTGGTTGACCTGGACGTTCTTTGTCTTTCAGATCGAAATCATCACTTTTAAAGCATTTAAACCAGCGTTTACAAGTATCTTGAGATGGAGCATGTTCACCATAAGCTTCCCGAAGTATACGATAACTTTCAGCAGCACTTCAAAATAAAGTAATGAATTAAAACTTCCCGCAAATGCTTTTTTTGGGGGCACAAAATTCGACATTTTTAAGTGTAAAAATATCTATGATGTTAACACCTTCAGAAAATTTGACATATGAAGTTTTGAAGCTTGTTGTCAATACAACAAAATAGCATACTTATCAAATCACATATATATCAACATATGTGTAACTCTATTTATTGAAAAAAAATCCATATTATTAACCAGTACACCTAGTATGTAGAAGGGATTAGAACAAAATGTCATTTTAAGGGGTGATATGGTGATGTGACATAATGGAAAAAATGTCAAATCCACCATAACCTGACCACTATTGCTAATATACTAAACCATAACTCTATATTGTTAATATATCAAAAAGAATATGAAGATGAATTAAAGGTCATTCTTGACAATTACATCCATGAGTTAACTAGAATAACTGAGACTAGTTAAGAAAGGACTGGTTGAACCCAGGATTGAATTTGAATTGTGGCTAAATAATTTACTGGCTGTGTGACCTTGTGTAAGTCACTAATCCTTCGAAGATCTCTGAAAAACCGATATAGTGACACTTCTGTCACAGTATCACTATTATTAGAATTTTATGATAAAATAAGTCTGTATTGCTTGGTCAACTTTAAATTCTCTTGAAAACTTAAATAGATTAATGAAAAGAGAAGTGCTTTTGCCATCAAGAATATACACTGCTGTTCTCTGGTTTGTGGAATATGTAATAAAGGTGGATGCAAAGGTGGAACTAGAAGGGCAGGAGACAATGAAGTGGGGGAGATTGGGACCAGGTAACCGTAGTTATCAATAGGCAGGACTTACTGGTGATGGGGGAAGTTAAACCTCTTAGCTGCTGGCAAAACAGTATCTACAGAAAGTCATAGTCCATCACGTTTCTGAGAGTGAATAGTAGGTCACCATACAAATGTTAAAAAACTTGGGAAAACAGGAGGCAAGCCTCCGTGGGGTGTTTAGAAATTGGATGATGGTGTCTGCATAAGTGAAAGGCAGCTTTGAGAAAAGATTTTTCTAAAAATAAAGAAATTAATTTTAAGAAAGTAGAAGCATGAGAAAATGTAAGTCCAAAACAAAGTCCCAAACAACCTGTTGGCTCTTAAACACTATAAAGAAAAGTCAGTCAAGAAATAGCTTTTTAAAAAAAGCTGGAAAATGTAAAAAGGTTGCTAATTAAATGAAGATCTGAAGGTCCCCAAGGGTTATGTCTAAATAATCATAGATTGCAAAAAAAAAAAAAAAAGTGAAAAGTCTGATAAGAATAAAATCAGAAAAAGCTGAGGCAAACAATCAAAGGCAACTTTGAGATACAAATAGAAAAGCAACCTGTTTATCAGTGAATCTTAACAAAAGGATTGAAAGGGTAGTCATCCTTTCATTATTTGAGAAGGAAATAAAATAGCATGTTACTTTTAAAAATTAGGGATTTGGTGACTTATTTCTTTTTAATAAGGCAGAAAGTAAATGGGAAATGATGAAAACTGGGGAAGACTTTCTCTAGTTAATTTCTGCTTTCTTCTAGCCTAGCCTAATGCTCCCTTGCTTCAGGCCCAGCTACAGCCTCTCTCTTCACTTACCTGGTTTATGTAAACCCTTTAAGACTATGGTACACATCTGTGACATTATTGTACTACTTGCCCAATTAGCTACCTGGAGGAGTTCTGTTTCCATGAGTCTTCCCCCAAGTGCTCAACAGATACTGCTGAACTAAATTATCTGAGCACATCTCAGCATAGGAACCCTTTTTTAAAAATAAAAAATCTTGGCATATGCTTATCTTTAAAGATGACTTTAGTGACACTAGCAAAAGATTTATATAAAAATACACTTCCCTAATAAGTACTGATTATTTTTTGAGGTAAAAAATACAAAACGGACACACAAAAAATCTAGTTTTTAGGCTTATATCATTCTTATTCCTATTTTGAATCCCATGACTTGAAAATCTTTTGGGTGGAGTTATTAAAAATCTGAGTTATAGGAAGTAAGAAGCAGAAAGGTAAGATTCTCTCTGTTTCTGTAAATGATATAAACATTTGATAATATTTTCTGGGTTCCATGTTATTTAAAAGCAGTTTTCACTGGTATATAAATACTTTCATTTTGTGGGTCCCAGCAATTTTCACTGGGAATTTTTTTATTTTTTCATATTTTACTAGTGGCCCGATGCACGAAATTCATGCAAGGGGCTCGGCCCTCGCAGCCCCAGCTTCGTCCAGAAGGTCATCCGGACGGTCGTTCTGCTTTTTGGACTAATTAGCATATTAGCTCTTTATTATATAGGATTCTTCCCTTTAATATTTCTAAACATTTGCTAACAAACACTTATAAAAGTTTTCAAAAACTTGATGTAGTAACGTGGATTGTGTATGATGTACTCTTTAGTACAAAGTAAGCTAAGTGAATACATTATAGCTAAAACAATTTATAAGGATTGGCAAAGTATGGAGAAGACCAAACATTAAATAGATCTTTGCTCTATACTCTCACTTATCTATCATCTTATCTGTAAGATATCTTATCAAGATATTTATGTGTTATCTTGATAAGTAGACAACAGTTATGCTCCCAAGTTAGGGGGCATTTGTGATATTTCTGAGCTTACTTTTAGTTATAAATCATGAACAATTTTTCATAGCCTAAGAGACGTTACACAGGAATCAAAGAGATTTGAATATGACAATATGTTCAATAGTCCACAAGTAATGAACATCGTCATTATCAAGTCACCAATGACTAAGTAGGGAGTCTGTTTACACAAGACTACTGTGTCATAATTTTAGGATGACATTGAAATCTTGAGCTAGTCTTTAGCTAATATGGTACTTATCACTTAATGGCACACACAGTTTGAATAAGGCTCACAGCTCAGATATTTACCCATATTTCTGTCCTCCCGTTGTTCTTCCTGCATCTCTCAGCCAGGGAGTAGAGCTCGACAGTAGTTTCAGATATTAGGTCCACATTTTTGCCCTTCACGATGATCTGCATTACTCTTCCCTTGTTGATATGGGCGTCAAAAGTGCTGTCCCAGGGCGGGTACATGGTTGGCTTTTTCTGGATGTACATCTGCCCATTCTCTAGGAACAGAAAGAGATGGTCTCGTTATTCCTTTAGCCCACTCGGGGGGAAAATCAATTCAACTCAGCAGTGGCACTCATTCCACCTACTCTGTAGGACAGGGGTGGGCAACCTTTTTGTGAGTGCGTGCCAAATCCAGCAAAATCTCTGACTCAAAATTCTTCTGCGTGCCAACCCTAATTTTTTGAGAACATGTTATGCCTACTTGGTATCTCTTAAGGTGTACGTATGTGAAGAACCTTGAAGAATTAATAAGATTCATTCGAGCGACAAAAACACAGTATATGATGATGAAAAATACATTTATTTTTTAATGTATACATGTACACTGATAGTCCGACAAAAAACTTTATGACTCCATTTGATATTATCAGTGAGACTTTTGCTGCTGCATCACTAATGACAGAGATTTTACATCAGGTTTATATTTCGTGAACTTCAGAGATATGCACGAGCTACTACTTTCATCCGTCAGGCTACTCCTATTATGAGACTTAACAAAATCCTTCACTGAGAATAAAGATTCACAAGAGTATGTGGATGAAACCAAAACACTGGTTGGATCTAGGAATGCAGGGAGAGTTAAGGCAGAGAAATAGAAATTGCTCTTCCCCTCTCTCGTCAATCCATGTCTATGGTCTTTAAGATAACTTGTTATGTAAAATTATTTATTTATCTAAGATGCACCTACACTGAATTTATCTGAAAAATAAAAAAGTCGATATTAAGAAAAAAATTGTAAATGGAAGATTATAAGAGAGGGTTTCTCGTGCCAGCAAAAGTTACTGGTGTGCCATGTTCGGCACGCGTGCCAGGGGTTGCCCACCCCTGCTCTAGGATATACAATCCTGCTGGAAAGACAAAAATGATGCCTAAAACAATTAGAGACAACGTAGGACAGAATGAGACAGTTCCAAGTTTGGCAAGCAAGGTAATGTAATGAAATGTAAAGTCAATCTGGATAATTTAGGCAACAAAAATCTGACAATGCCTTGGAGTGGCACTGTTCTTTTCCTATCCAACAGTTAGTTGCTTCACTGTGAGTGTGAATATCTAAGCAAGTAAAGAGAATTAAAGGGCTAAGCTTAGTATATTTGGTAGGGCAGAGTGACTTACACCCCATTCTTTATGATAAAAGGCAAAACCTATAAAATATAATGAGCCATTATTACCTTCTCTAATTTTCAAATGCGGATACATTTTACCTGAACCAGGCACCATGCACCCTAAGCAAAAATTGACAAGTAACTTGGAGAGGTGGTGGCCTTCTCCATGGAGTGAGTCAGTGGAGCAGGCCATAGACCTGCAGTGAGGAAGGGAAGGCAATGGCAGCCTCGGGAATGGTTCTAACAAGAACCATGGTCAGGATGGTGAGGTTTAAGGGAAACCTCCCCAGAGCTGCCAGGCAATTGGGAGAGTTCACTAGTGGGAGTATAAATAGTGTTGTCCCATCTTTCATCCAGATTGGGTTTCTGTAGTAGATGTTCTTTAATCATCCCAGAAGCAGAAAACGACAGTGGCATTTGAGTGTTTGTTTCTTGTGATAATAAGCACAGTACGTGGCAGATTTAGCAATTCAGCGGTGTTGATTAAACCAAAGGTAAAGTCCGTTTAAAGCAGGGAAACAAAGCAGTTCTGACTCCCGATGGACCTTTCTCTCCAAGGCACACTGTTAGAACGGAACAGGCTAAATTGTTATTTGGGAGGTATACAAGGGTGTGAATAAGCTGAAACTTCTCTTTTTAGGCAAACCTGGTTATTAGAGGTATGGACTCTGATAATGATAGGGGAGAATAGGAATTCTATTGCTTGTTTAAAAGAAATTTAACTAGCAGAGTGACATCGATTAGTATGTTACTGGAAAGAACCATGGGCGAGGTTGAAGATTTAGTAAAGTGGAAGGCACTGTTTGCGGAAGTGTAATTATTAACCGAGGCCGAGAAGAAGGAATAGTTTGTCACACTTAGTGAAGTTTCTACCAGCTCTCTGATACTCCCTTAACTTTCAGGGATAATATAGACAGAGCTAAAGAAGTGGCATGGGTATATTGCTGCTCCCTCTGGTTCTGCTGATGACAAAGCTGGGATTGAGGCCTGGGAATAGTCCTTGCACACATGTACCTTCTGCTCTTTCCTCACTGATTTCATCACACCTTGCTTTAAGGTTTGCTTATAAGTGGGAGAAAAAGCCTGTGAGAAATTTTGAAAATATTTTTTAAAAACATTAAATCTGATTAATAATCTTGGGAAAAAAGAAATTGAATTGGATTTAAAAACAAACTATGGCAAGATTAAGGATCATATAACATTTTACTTCTATGGACTCTAAGCCCCTCCTTCTCATAATTCTTCTCATAACCATAACCCTTCTCCACCCGACAAAGGACAGAAGTTCGCAGGGGGAGGCATTTTTCACACTTTTGATCACTAGGTTTGTAATCATCTAAAAAAGAGGACCAGAACTCAGCATCTGTCTAGTTACAGTGAGTTTCATCATTGTTTCAAAGGCTCTCGGGCCCTCAGCACTGTTCTGTTTGTCCCGGTTCTGTGGGTTCACCATGAAAAAGGCAGCCACACAGCCCCAGGGTTGAAGCGTGTTTAAATTCTGTAGAAGTAAACTTGAATGATAATGTTCAGAGAGATTTCCTTTCTGAACAAAACCAAAGCAAAATAAAAAACAACAGGCTAACCTTTGGAAAAACAAAGTCATCTTCTTTTTTGACAAGGTCTTGATCCACATGGCTGGTTAGACCAAGTTCAAAGGCAAGGCCAAAAGGAGAAGAAATTAAAAAAAAAATAAAGCTCCCGGGAAGCAAATGTCAGGGAGACCTGTGGTTGTAAAGAGAACTGGGATCCAGGAGACCCATTAAGTCCAAAGCAGCTTTGAAGAACTCAAGACATTTCACACTTCAAAGATTTCTGTGACATTTGAAAGGTTTTAGATTGGGAGCAAGTGCCATTCTCACTTCAAACTAAGCAGGAGAGAAATCTGGTCAGAAGGGAAATCAGGATGATTCAGAGGGTCTCCTCAGCTTTGACACACTCACTGTGGCAGGGGGGATGAAGTCAACTGGGAGTCCAAGTCTTTTAAAGGAGAGAAAAGGCAAGACAGGAGGACTGGGAACCCCAGGATGCTGAGCCAGTAACATCTAGCTGGAGGTTGTTACCTGCAGAATCAGGGTCTCACCTGCAGAATCAGGTTCCCCTTTGTGTCGGTAAATGTTACATTTCTCTGTCCCCACCCTCTTAGAGGCAGTAACATTTCTCTGTCCCCAAACCTTCTCTCTCCCTGTTCCTACTTTTTTTTCTTTACTCCACATTACTTACCATATAATATTTTTGTTTCCTTCCTATCTTCCTCTGCAAGAATAGAAGCGCTAAAACAAAGGCACTTTTTCTGTCCCAGTGCACAGTAGGCGCCCCATAAATACTTCTCATGCAAATGAACTGTAATGGCTCCTATGGTCACTGAAGACCTGTGTGGGGTAATCTTACTTCTCTACAAAGTGTCTGCTGAAACAAGAAGTGTATGGAGGGAAACAGGAAAGGTAATGGGGCTGAGAAAACCTTGGGATGTAAACTTCCTTCAGCGGTTCTCAACCTGTGGGTCGCGACCCTTGAAAATACATCCTGCATATCAGATATTTACATTATGATTCCTAACAATAGCAAAATTACAGTTATGAAGTAGCAACGAAAATAATTTTATGGTTGGGGGTCACCACAACATGAGGAACTGTATTAAAGAGTCTCGGCATTAGGAAGGTTGAAAAACCACTGCTAGAAAGTCCATAAGACTGAGGATCCTCAGAGGGAAGGGGTGAAGGAGTGGGAAGAGATCAACAAAAAAGCTTATATGCATATATGTGTAACCCGTGGACACAGAAAATAGTGGGATAAAGGCCTGGGGAGGGGACAGGAGTGGGGGTCAATGGGGAAAAGGGGGGAACATCTGTAATACTTTCAACAATAAAGAAAAATTAAAAAAAAGAAAGTCCATAAGAATCTTAAAATATAGAGGCAGGGAGGAGAATGGAAACCAGTGGAAGTGACTGTGGAGAAATTCCAGTCAGAATGGGATTATTTTAATTGAATGATCTAAACCCACAAAGGACTTTTGGAAGCCTGTCACACTTTCTCCCTCACCATGAACTGCCTATCTACATTTCAATTTGACATAACACGGACTATTATTTTACTGATCCAGGGTCTTAATGCAAAAGTAAGTTTTCTGAAATTTGGTTCCTAATGGCTAATTCATATATTCTTTGTAATATTCATCAACTATGTGCAAAGAAACAGAAAGCTGTCTTTAGAAGCTAATTTTAAGATTATGCAGACTTAACCTATAATCATTGAAAACAATGAGTCTTAACAATATAGGCCCCACATTAGAGCACTAGATTCCCTCTGGCCCCCCACCCCCTTAACTCCTCACATAAAGTCCGCAAACCCATTTCTTTCCTTTGCTCCCTTTGTTTATGTGGGGAAATGGTCCAGTGAAATAGAACACAGGCAGGTGACCTGGGTCTAGTTCAGAGGTGATCACTAAGCCCATTAACCCTTGAGGAGGTACTGGGCTTCCCTGGGCATCAGTTTCCTGGAATGAAAATTAGGTTGAACGAGATGACCTCAAAGACCCGGAAAGGCCTTGCTTCATAGTTCACAGCAGGATCTTCCTATCCCGCCCCCGCTTGGGAGACCCATACAAGCTTACCTGATTCAACATATTCCTTGACCAGCACAGCGCAGTAAGGGTTAACGGCCTCTCCTTGACATGGCTGGCAGGACCCGCAGTCAAAGTTGGACAAACCAATTCGAAGAAATGGTGACATAGTGGCTCCTGTAAAGTGACAGAAGACAAATGCTATTTGAGGGGCTATAAAATGTATTATTTTTGGTGTCCCATCTCCACCTAACCAGTGCTTTATTACCAACAGCCTCAGCTTCGAATGGCTTAACTCTCCATTTGAACAAATGCTTTTACTCCCCCTTCTGCAAAATACATTACTGGGCTCACCCCAAACCACAGACCGACTTGCCAAGGAAGGAGGCTTTCTGGAAGTCTGCGTTATTCAACCTCGTCGGTTGGAATTGTAATCCACTCTTCATTTAATGCAGTTACGTCTGATAGTTGCAGAGAGAGGCAAACATTTCCCAACATTTTATTTCTTCTATTATTCAAGTAGGAACCCAGGAAACAACGAATAATAGAAAAATGAGTTTATAAAGAGTGAGTCTATTTTAGTCACACCAGTTGAATATGACACCACAAAATTCTTACATGGGCTATTTGTGTGTGTGGGAGAACTGGCTCTGGGTATTTAGCAGCTGAGCCCTATGTACTTTAGACATTTCAAAAAGGTTGCTCTCTTCATAGTCATATATATGTGTGATATGTAAATATGCATGCATATAAAATAAGCTTTTGAATGTCATGAACTACTTAAAAAACCCTAAGTCATTGACTGCCATAAAACAGTGCTTTATTGTGCAAGGATCAACAAAGTACTTCATAAAAGCCAATTAACTCATAATTAAGCTTGCCTAGAGATATAGGTGAAAATCATAGTCTTGGCCACGCATTTTAAGATTCTAGTCTGAATCTTCACCTGCTGTTCCTTCCTTTCCTTGTTTACTCTGGCTGCCACTTATCTCAACTAAGCACCTTTTTTTCCTTTTTAACCTACTTTTCTATGAGGTCGCATTACTTTGAAACTATTAACTGGTATTCAGTGAAAAAGTTACTTCTTTTGGCTTCTTGAACTGTCTCCTGAATTTTACCAGTTTCTTAAGTAAGCCGAAGTGAACAAGAACAAAGTTAATCATTACAAAGCCTTAGCTGTCTTTTCTACCTTATATAAAGGAAGTAAACTGCCCAGACTAATGGGAATCCAGATGTGAGAATCAATGACTTTGCTGGAAATGTTGGGCCCGGAATCCTGAATCCGAGTGGTAAAAGTTCACCAGTCCCGGGGAATGCCAGTCATCTCTGGATCTTTTGTTGTTGTTTTTTTTGGACCCAGAGCGAGACAAATTAGGGGCTCTTGTCAACTGTTGTTAATTTCATGGATTTTAAGCAAGTCCCAATTTCCCACGGAGTTTAGCAGGTTTAACTAGAAGAGCTGGTTACAGAATCATGATTTGTTGGGGTGTCCTTAGTCTCTGAAACACAAGCTGTGTAGGTCACTCTGTTGAATTAGCAGCAGGATGACTTCAGATTTGTCTTTAGGGGACTCCTTCACCCTCTGAGTTTAGAATTCTCAGGCAGTAGGCAAGCTGGTAACAGAGCGTTCTCTGGAGAAAACTTCTTTGAGACCCCTCCCCACCTCTCCTGGGCCACATAGGTCTTTTGGAGAAATCTGTGTATCTCCAGTAATCAGGAAAAATCACCAGAAACTATTCTCATTTGAGAATATTTGCCATGTGTGAACTCTGTGAAGATTTCTTCAATACAAGTAAAGATAAGTAATTCTTTCTTGAGTCAGGAGGGATCATTGACTCATGAAGTGTGAGTTACAAGCACTTTGACCTTTAGGGAGGGATTTGTCATTCTGCCATTTCCAGGCCGGGTTCACAATTAGGTGACAACAGCTCAGCATGCACCTGGGAAAATCTGTCTGGGAATAGACAGAAACCTCTAAGGTAACCTGGGTTTCTCTGTATGAAAGAGAGGAGCAGTGAAACCCCCTCTCCTCCCATAGGGCTTCTTAGACAGCAACTGACCTATTTCGTTAGCAGTCCAGATTCATTTGCCATTTCACCAGATTCTCTTACCTTGTCCACTCACCGATGAGCATTTGACAGTTTACCTAGTGCATGCACCTGTGTGAGAGTCAAGCCACTGCCTCTCTTTCTAAAGGTCTAGTCCCAGTGACAGGATTTGACAGTTTGACATCCAAAAGAGCGAATTGACATTTGTGTGTTTAACTTCACACATCTTTTAATAACGCTCAAGCTCAGGGGTGGGTATTTTTAAAGGCCAAAGGTAGCATTTTGTTCCTGAGCTCTTCATAAAAACTTCCCCTCCTGTAGCAATAAAGTGATCCGTATGGAATATGAAGAAAACACACAAAATTGGAACATCTCAAAGTTCCAGCAATGAAAACAAATTGCTATTACTATTTTGATATATTTTCCTCTAGTCTTTTTAAATGAACAGGTTTTGTGTGTTTTTTTGTTTTGTATACTGTGCTCATATGTAGGCATGGAATTATATTTGGCTTTTTCCTTTAATATTTTACCATAAAACAGTCTATGTTACATTATTTTTGACAGCATTCTTTTCATTCTTGCATGACATTCTACTGAGGGACAGCACTGGGATGTGCTTTACTAAAGTCTTATAGTTTCACAGTTAGACTATTTCCAAATTTTCCATACTAGAAATATGCTGTCATAACCATCCTTTTATAATTTTTTTTAAAAATTAGGAATATTGCATCAGACTAGATCACCAGAGTACTACAATATTACTAGATCTGATGATATTACTAATCATAAGGTCTTATATATTTCAAGAAAATAATGAAACATAAAGCCAAGAACTTAGCAAGGGCAATATGGATGGAAATTACCACAGACAATGAGTCAGCATCATCTACACTAATAAAAGAGAAACATGGTAATTAGCGTACGACCGCTACCCTTCCCATTGGCTAATCAGCATATCCTTATGCAAATTAACTGTCAGCCAAGATGGCGACCGGCAGCCATGCACTGAAGCGAGCAGGGAGGCTTAGTTGCTCCAGTGACAGCGAACTCCAACGTTCTCCGCATGCCGCTGCCGGCCTCTCAGCTGAAACTCTAAGCAACTATGTACTATGTTGCAAATAAGAAGCTAAACAAAACCCCAGAAACCGGCTTTCATTCAGCCAGCTGGACCGCAACATTGTATCGATGTTTTTAGCAGTGAGGCCTCAGAGCTAAAGCTGGCCCAGAATAAAAAGAAAAAAGAAAAAAAGGAGCAGTTGGGAGCTTCAGTTACCCGCTTCCGGAAAACAGCCCTCAGCCCCTCACCCAGACTGGCCAGGCACCCGAGTGGGGACCCCCACCCTGATCCAGGACACCCTTCAGGGCAAACCAGCCAGCCCCTACCCATGCACCAGGCCTCTATCCTATATAGTAAAAGGGTAATATGCCTCCCGGCATCAAGATCAGCGGAGCAGTGAGGCTCCCGGCACCGGGATCAGCATGACAGGGGGCAGCACCCAAACCCCCTGATCAGCCCTGCTCTGTGCCTGATAGGGGGAGCTCCCCAATCCCCTGATCGCCCTGTGGCTCTGTGTGTGACAGGGGGCCGGGCCACAACCTCCCTATCTGCCCTGCTCTGTTCGTGACAGGGCAAGGCGCCCCAACCCCCTGATCAGCCCTGCTCTGTGCCTGATAGGGGGGAGCTCCCCAATTCCCTGATTGCCCTGCGGCTCTGTGTTTGACAGGGTTCGGCGCACCAACCCCCTGATCTGCCCTGCTCTGTGTGTGACAGGGGGCGTCCCCAGCTCCCCTATCGGCCCTGCTCTGTGCATG
>NW_005871095.1:2767865-2798154 GCF_000147115.1 Myotis lucifugus | reverse complement strand
CAACCCCCTGATTGGCCCTGCTCTGTGAGTGACAGGGGGCAGCACCCCAACCCCCTGATCAGCCCTGCTCTGTGCGTGACAGGAGGTGGCGCCGCAACCTCCCCATCAACCCTGCCTTGAGTGTGACAGGGGGTGGTGCCCCAACCCCCCAATCGGCCCTACCCTGAGCGTGACTTAGGGTGGCATCGCAACCTCCCGATCTGCCCTGCTCCGTGCATGACGGGGCAGCGCCCCAACTCCCCAATTGGCCCTGCTCTGAGCCTGACCAGGGGCTGCACCTAGGGATTGGGCCTGCCCTCTGCCACCCAGGAGCAGGCCTAAGCCAGCAGGTCGTTATCTCCCGAGGGGTCCCAGACTGCGAGAGGGCACAGGCCGGGCTGGGGGATCCCCTTCCCCCCCCCCCCGAGTGCACAAATTTTTGTGCACCGGGCCTCTAGTCTATATATATAAAAGCCTAAGCGACTGGCCAGTAGGTATGAAGCTCACTGACTACCAGGGGGCAGATGCTCAACTCAGGAGCTGCCGAGTAATAGCAACTTTGCAGAGTGCCCTCTTGCACTCCAGAACCCCTCAGGGGATGTCAGACTGCCGGTTTTGGCCTGATCCCTGCAGGCCAGACCGAGGGACCCCTCTGCTGGAGGGACCATGCTCACTCTGCAGACACCCTTCGAGCCGTGGCACCATCCCAGGTGCGGCTGGCTGGGGAGGGACCATGGGAGGTTGGCTCCAGGGCGTGTCCGGCCCATTTCGCTCAGTCCCACCCACTGTCCACCTTCTAATTAATTTCCTTTCAATGTGCATGAATCTGTGCACCAAGCCTCTAGTTCTTACATAATAAGCACAGCAAGTTTGCATAAATGCTACCTATGACCTGAATGTGTAAGTGGCAATGACACAAAGTATACAAAATACAGAAAACATAGCTACAACTAGTTGCATGAAAAAGTGTTCAGCCTTGTGAGCAATTCAAGAAATGCCAAATAAAACAAGATATTATATAATTGCATTAATATACTATTTTTAGAAAGACAAAGAAATATGGAGAAAAAATATTGGTGGTTGCCAGTGCTTGGGGGAGGGGGCAGGGTATGGCTCTATAGGGATCAATGAGCAAGTTTTGGGGAAAGATCAAATTGTTCTACAGCCTGACTGTGGTAGTGCTCACAGAAATCTAAACTGAAATTCACAGAATTATACACCAAAAACAAAAGTCAATTTTGCCATATGATAATTTAAAAATCAAATTAAAATATGCGTTTGGCATTTCAAGGCATGGATAATAAATCCAGAGGGTATATAGATAAAAATGCAAAAATATACATTGGAAAAATGTGAATCAATATAACAAAATATTAATTTTAACCATAAGGTAATTAAGAGTAGCCTCCTCAATTTACTAGATAGAAATAGAGTCTTAAAGATAAACAAAACAACTTTTACTCTGCAGTATTTAAGCTTTTTTGAAATTTTGCATTTTGGTTCAAATGGCTGAGAAGAAAAGTAACATTAGAATTTGATAATGCATTTTCTTTAAAGGTCTATAAATATTCAATGCTTATAGATCCTGTAATAATGAAAAAAGATAAAATATTTAAAATATAAAAAATAATAATAATTTTTTACCCGTGTGATTAGCAAATATTTTGGAAATGTTCTTACCTCACACTGGCAAGGACAACATCAATCATATACTTTTATACAATGAGGTTTACAGTGTAAATTTCCACCATTCTCTTGAGGACACACATGCATACACACATCTATGTGTATGTGTATGCATATGTATATCTCAAGAGCCAAGAAAATCTGCAATAAGCACAAGAAGTAGAATTAACATGAAAGCTTTTGTGGGCTGGCTTCTTGTGCTCAGAGCTGATGGTGAGAAAGGGGATTTCCCGGGGTGCTAAAATAGAAAGGAGAATTATTTGTGTGCAAAAATACATGCACGGGATAGGATCTATCAGGTGTCCTCCCCCAGTTTCTCTGAATGTAAATTTCATAAATCGCCTCTTTACTTTCCATTGACAACAAACAGCACGTGTATAAGGACAGTGCTGCACTTATACAACAAACAGTGCAGTTCTGGCCAGGCTGTACCAGAGCCCAAGGGCCAGTTCCCTCTACAGACCTCTCCTCTGAGCAATCAAACCACATGCTCAGTTCTCTCCTGGACAGCTCCTGGGGATCCTCCCAACAGAACTCATTGTCCTGCCTTTCAAATCTGCCCCTCACTTATGGTGCCAAGACTTTGGGCTTAGCACTCTGCTCTGATGTCACTTTTTCCCTCATGCACCACAAGCAAATTGCTTTTTTCCTTCTCCACCTCCTCTCCCCATTTCACTGTTGCCTGAGCTCAATTCTGTATCCTCTCTTGTTTGACTCTTCACAGCAGCTTATCCTGTGTCTCTCTCTCTGTAGTCCTGGTCATCTCTCATTCCCAGACAGGTCTGCAGCCAGAAGAACTTTCCTTAGGATTGTGCAGAACTATTGCCATTTCTCCAACTGCCATGCTGTTTCATACATTTAGGTGTGTAGTAATACTGCTCCCTCTCTGGAATGCCCTCCTATTTCACTCCACCCTCCACCTGCCCCATACTTACATCCTCATCTTTCAAGTTCCTGCTCCATATCTACCTCCTCTTTGAAGCCTCCATCACTCTCCCTCCAACACATCCTGGTGGAGTTTACTTGGCCTTCTAGGCTCCCATGGGTTCCTAGGTACATTGTGAGACAGCACCTGTCAAATTTATTTACCTCACCTCTACCATTTCAAAAGTCTGAGTATGGTAGATTGTGTCACTCCCATTTTCTGTTCTTGACTCCTTTCAGTTTCCAAATTTGGGGGACATAGTACAGCCCCACCAGGATTTCTCCTATTTAATCCTTGGGGTACCACATATACTTAGAAGAGGGCAGGGACTCAAACTATAGATGTCCCTCTGATTTTATCTGCATCACATCTAGCAAATCCCCTCTCCACAGAGTGAGTGCGTGTGGGTGCCTTACTTTCCTAGACCCTAGTTGTGATAAAGGGTTTTCTCTGTAATCAAATTTCTTTGGGCATTGCCATTAGCTTCATGGGGTGGTTATATTTCCCTATAACACTTTACTCTACTTATTGGCTCATGTTGGTGCCCCCACATAAGACTGTGAGCTCTGAGAACAGGGACCATGTCTTAATTATGTATGAACCTCCAGGGCTGATCCCTCTCTCTGACAGGTAGCCTAAGCTCATTGCATTTTTTGTTAAGGAACTTAATTTTCAAAAGTGGCATTTAACATCATCTCTTAATCTTTATGCATTTCTTTTACCTGCAGGGGTACACTGTGGTTCAGTTAGGTGGCAGACAATTATAGAGGAAGTCAATACAAAGGAAGAGTCTCTGGTGTTGTTGTTGTTACAGGCAGAGAATCAATGCCATTCCCAGCTCAGCTGCAGGAGCTCTTTAACCTCTGATGCTGCTTTCTCATTTGAAAAATGGTGATAACACTATTACTCGTCTCACAGGGCTATGAGGATGAAATGAGCAAATACATGGAGGTGCTTAGAATGGGGTGGCACATCGTAAACTCTCAAAAAGTGTTAGTTATTATTATTATTATTGCAACTCTGATGTATTTTCTAATGGACTTTATCGACTTTACTAGTTGTATCAAAAAAGGGCAGGAAGAGAGGAAAGCATATCTGGGCTGCATGATGTGACCATCCTCCGTGCTCTGCCACTGAGCTCCCATAAAGCCCACATGTGTCTCTCTTATTGTGTGCATTACCCTCTAATAGAATCATCTTGACGCCGGCACTTATCATGATGAACTATCAGTAGGTCCATGCAATCTTCTGTGCTTTTGCTATCCTAGCTGTGAAATATCATTACAATATGTACTTAAAATTTGTAGAGAATATTTACTCTCACAGCTCAATGTTTTCACCTGTAAGTGTGATCTCATCCATCTCCAGCAGGTAGCTATGATGCAAGTAGATGTTCAAGTGAAATTGCTTGGCGGCGTGCTTAAGGTCATGCAAGATTAAGTACTGAACTGAGAATTCCAGTCTCTTAACTCCCTAGGTGCTGACTCGCCTACTTACCTAGACTGACTCACTTGCCACAGTTCAAACCTGCGGAATGCTTTCACAATGATGTCAAGGATTGTGGCCACATAGCAAAAGGTGATGCCACATAGAAATAGAAAACAATGGAAATGCTATGTACTCTCATCAGCTAAAAAAGATCCAGACCTCTCTTCCTCTGCAGCAAATAAAATAAGAATGAGCATACTTTCTTATTTAAAAAATATATGGACAGCACTTGCACTGTTGTAATTTAGTTGGAGATACCTTGGTGACAAGAGAGATAGTCTCACAGAAATATCAAAACATGAAGCAGAACACAAATTAATCAATAGTAAATTGGGGAATGAGGAAAAAAAATCATTCAGTGGTTTCCATATCCTTCAGTTCAGCCAAAATTCAGTAAATTAAACATCAGGTAAATTTTGGCAAATTAAGCTCTGTCTACAGCTTTTAGTTTTCTTTATGAGATGTAAAAGGTTTCTTAGGTAAAGGTGACTGCTGAATGAAATGACCTACTGCTGTAGAAAATAACCTATAATAAAAAAATAATTTGCCTTGCAATGTGCATAGAAGAAAGACGGAAACCCGTGAGTGATCATGTAATCGGGAAGTGTGTTATCCTGTGGCTGAGCCTTCTACCAAGTAGTACAATAAAAACAGTCAGATTAAATATTAGCCTCTCGCCCACAAATACGGTCTCAAAGTGAATTAAAATAAGTATGAACTGAAGGCAGTAGTTTAAAATAATCGCTAAAGTATGTGGCTGTAAAGACAAAAGAAAACAAGCCTAACCTTAGAACTAGCAAGGAAGGGGGATTTATCAACAGAGGTACCGACTACCTGCAAACATCAACAAGAACCTTTCATTATGAACTGAATTGTATGCCCCCAAATTCATATGCTGAGGCCCTAAGGCCCCATGAGACTGTATTTGGAGACAGGGTCTTTAGGGAGGTAATTAAAGTGAAATGAAGTTGTAAGGGTGGGCCCTCATCAAAATAGGACTGTTGCCCTTATATGGAGAGGAAGAGACCAGACAACTTCCACCTCCACTTCACAGTGTGAAGGCTCCATAAATAAGCCAGGAAAAGAGCGCTCATCAGAAACCAACTGTGAGGGCACTTTGATCTTGGAATTCCCAGCTTCCAGAACAGTGAGAAAAGAAATTTCTATTGTTTAAGCCTCTTGTTTAATAGCAGTCTGTGGTATTATGTTATGATAGCCCAAGCCCACTAATATAACACACTGCCCTCCTCCACCAAAAACACAGCATAGAAACAAAACAAATATTGAAATATAAAAAATAAAACACCTAGGATAACATTATTAATATTCTGATATTAATTTTAATGTGACATGATAATAGTCCCACTAAAGCATAGCTCTGATCAAAGTACACAAATACTAAAATAAAACTGTCCCATTCCACACTGAATTAAATCAGGATTTCTTAACCTGTTATTTTAAAACCTTCATGAGTTGGCTTCCACTTGCCCTCCCCACACAGCACCCCTGACTCAGCTTATCTCAACTTTTCTGTTTGCTGAATACACCCAACCCTCCATCTCAGTGGCTCTGTTTTTACACCTTTCCTTCTGCTGGGAATGCTCTGTGCACCTCCACAGGGTGTGCACAACTGCCACCCTGCTGTCTTCCTCATCCTACAAGGATCTCACTTATATACTGCCACATTCAGAAATTCTTTCCTGCTCCCCATGGGAGGAGGAGTGATTTATCTGATGGATGAGTTTTAGAAGAATAAACTGTGCCTGCCCTGCCCAGCCTCCTCTCTGTTGTGGGGATCTGCTGACTTTCAGAGAGTGTCTTTCCACTCTTCTCTGGCAAGCCATAAGCATGGTGGGGTCGATCTGCTTCAGTCCTGGCCATTGTCCAGCATTGCCTAGGACACTGGACAATGACCAACCTATTTGCTTAAAACACTTTGGTCATACCCAACAATCCAGCCTTTATTATTCATCAAGTTAACATTTATTTTTCTCCATTCCCCTGACTCCTGATCTGTCTCTCCATTTGTTTTAAGCACAAGCACAGCCCAGAGGGGTTATTTATTGGGTCCCCTACAATTCACAGAACTTTTCAAAGAGCTTTAGAAAACGTATAGTATTCAATCTTCTCACCAAGCCCACAGGATAGGTATAATTGGCTCCATCCCACAGATAAGAAACCTGAGGCTTGAGTGGGTAAGCAGCTTGCTGAAGGTCATACCACTAGTACTGGCAGAATCTCAATCCCAGCCTTGGTTGCTAAGTGTCCCACCCAAACTAGTCAATAATTTCTTGCTAGAAAATGCCACTTAAGGTTAGGTCAGAGAGGAAGTGAAAGCCTGGAGATTTCCCCATAAATAATTTCCATCTGTTCTACCAGTCTCTCACTAGAAAGGACCTGTTACAACTGGTGGCACAGGCTTTCTCAGCACCCTCTGTGCTGACTACTTGCTTAATTACCTAAGGTACTAGCTCTTTGTCAATACATGTGATTTAATCTATCTTGACCCCATATCTGTAATCTGAAGAGTTCAAAAGTGGGTAATATAAGCAGAGCTGAAGTTTCTTGGAATAACTCAAGTTCTTTTCTGGAAGTGAGGTCATCACTGCTGACCTTGGTAATTTTCTCAGGATGTCACTAGTGTGTGCTGTCTCACCTCTATGCTCTCTCCATTCATGCATTGCTGGTGGCTGACTGTATTAGTGAGGATTTCTGTGGCCAGACTCAAGAATAAAAGTAACTGCTTCTATACAGTTGGAGCAAAGCAGTCTCTTTGGAAACATTTTCTAAGCAGAGTGTGGGTAATCATTTACTGGGTTCAAAGAGGCTGTCCCCGTAGAAGCAGCAAATTTTATTTCTGACTCTGTTTATTGTGTCAAAATTTACTCTTAAAAGACAATCTTTACCATACACACACAAGAAAAAAAGAAAAGAAATAAAGAACTATATGTGGTGAAGGATATGTTAATTAGCTTGGTTGTCATGAATATTTCACAATGCATATGTATATCAAATCAAGTTGTATAGCTTAAGTATAATCAGTTTTTAAGTGGCAATTATCCTATACTAGAGGCCCGGTGCACAAAAATTTGTGCACTAGGTGGGGAAGGGGTCCCTCAGCCCAGCCTGTGCCCTCTCGCAGTCTGGGACCCCTCGGGGGATGACCACCTGCTGGCTTAGGCCTGCTCCCCGGGGGATTGGGCCTAAGCTGGCAATCAGACATCCCTCTGGCAGCCCGGCAGCTCTTGGGAGATGTCCACTTGCCAGCGGGGAGCAGACCTAAGCTGCAGTCAGACATCCTTAGCACTGCTGAGGAGGCGGGAGAGGCTCCCACCACCACCGCTGTACTGGCAGCCATCAGCCTGGCTTATGGCTGAGCAGAGCTCCTCCCATGTGAGAGTGCCCTGACCACCAGAGGGCAGCTCCTGCATTGAGCATCTGCCCCATGGTGGTCAGTGTGTGTCATAGTGACCAGTCATTCCCAGTCTTTCTGCTGTTAGGGTCAGTTTGCATATTACCCTTTTACTATATAGGATAGAGGCCTGGTGCACAGTTGGGGGCCGGCTGATTTGCCCTGAATGGTGTCCTGGATCAGGGTGGGGGTCCTGCTTGGGTGCCTGGCCAGCCTGAGTGAGGGGCTGATGGCTGTTTGCAGCTGGTCACACCCCCTTCAGGGTGGGGGTCCCCACTGGGGTGCCTGGCCAGTCTGGGTGAGGGGCTGAGGGCCGTTTTCAGGATGGCTGGCGACTGAAGCTCCCAGCCTCTCCTTTTTTCCTTTTTTTTTTTTTTAAATTCTGGGATTTATTTACCTTCTATAATTGAAACTTTGTTGCTGTTACTGGAGCTGAGAGCTGGTTCCTACTCGCTACAGCTCTGAGACCACGGCCTGCTGAAAGCAGGTATCTGGGGTTTGTTTAGCTTCTATAATTGAAACTTTGTTGCTTTCGGAGCTCAGAGCCGGGCCACGGCAGGCGGGGAACCTTGGCTTCCTCCATCACTGGAGCAAGCAAGCCTCCTGCTCGCTTCAGCTGCTTGGCTGCCGGCCGCCATCTTTGTTGGCGGTTAATTTGCATATCACCCTCATTAGCCAATGGGAAACGTAGCAAAGGTACAGTCAATTACCCTTTTTGTCTTTTATTAGATAGGATAATAAAAGCCTAATATGCAAATTGACCAAATGGTGGAACAACTGGTTGCTATGATGTGCACTGACCACCAGGGGCAGATGCTCAACTCAGGAGCTGCCCCCTGGTGGTCAGTGTGCTCCCACAGCGGGAGCGCTGCTCAGCCAGAAGCCGCCTCACGGCTGGTGAGCATAGCAGCAGTGGTGGGAGCCTCTCCCGCCGCCACTGCAGATGGGCAGTAAGGAGCAAGGGGTCCTGGACTGTGAGAGCCTTGGACTATGAGAGAGATGTCTGACTGCCGCCATCAGGTGGACATCCTCCGAGGGGTCCTGGACTGTGAAAGGGCACAGGCTAGGCTGAGGGACCCCCCGTCCTCCGCCCAGTGCATGAGACTCATGCACTGGGCCTCTAGTATCTCAATAAAGTCAGGGGAAAAAGAGACAGTTTTCTTTGGGACTCTAACATCTTATCAATCAGTAGGTCAAATCAGACACAGTGTGCATTGTACTCTTCCTAATACAGCAGAGGGAGAGTTCTTCCTGCCAGTTAGGTGCTCAGAGAGAAGCACATCACCTGAACCAGAGATGTCAAACCAGAGCCAGGACCCAGGTGCTCTGGTCATGGGGCACATTGACTGAGAAGGTGAGGCTGACATACCTGGGCACATGGTCCATTGTCTTCTGGCCTTTACATTGCAGTGTGCAAAGAAGCATGGAGATACAGGAGTTAGAGGGCAGGTGGACAAGCTCACAGGTATGTAAATGAGACTACTATGGTAGAAAAGCCAGCTTTTACCAACTGCAAAGTCTTAGTCAAGTGACCTAATCTCTCTGTGACTATGTGTCTATATCTTCAACCTGGGGAAAATACTAGACCCATTTCATAGAGTTGTCATGAGGAGTTAATGAATTAATTCTTGGGACATGCTTACAACAGTGTTTAGTGAAAAGGTAGCTATCATTATCATATAGGATTTTTCCAATGTATCCTTAGAAATTCTCCCTGGTGAAAATTAGTTACTGATGATGGTAACTTGCTCAGTGGATTATCTGACATGGCCTAGAATTCCCATAAACACTAGCTAAGTAAATGAAGCAACATACACACCTATTTTTTGCCATTTTGCTCAATAAGCATTTCTAAACCCACCTACTATGCATAAAGCACTGTGCTGGATACAAAAGTGTGACATGGTCCCTGTTCTCAATAAGATTGGAGGCCTCAGAATGGGGTAGACCAGTCCTGTCAGGAGGAGATCAGAGTGGGAGGGTTTGAAAGCCTGGATGACACTTTCTTGTCCTCTTATCCTGTGAATAAAGGGGCACGGCCAGTTAGAGTCAGAGAAAACAAGAAATGCAAAGTGGGCTGTCACTCCTGTGTGCACCAGTAACAAACACTCCTGTCCTCCCAGCGCCGCTCTAACCCCACACCCCACTTCCTCCTAAGGGTGTGTGACACTTTTCAAAGAAAATACAGTATTTAGTAGTATCACCACAGCAAACGGAAATAGCAATGTTTAGTCTGTAGATGAGTTAATAGCTTTGTACAGAGTAATATACACAGAATCCTCCCTGTGGTTGCCATGACAGGCAGCACTGGTGGCACTGCCCATCACATGAAGGGTGCTGTAGATGCTGAGACAGGGTGACCAGGGATGAGGACCAGGAGAAGGAAAAGAAAGAGGCAGAGTGAGTGTCCAACAATCTAGGGTGGGTGTGTGCATGTAGGTCAAGGTGAGTGGCCCACATCTTCTTGTTGCACACAGAAATATCCCCAACTTAGAAATGAGTGGATTGCACAAGCGTGTTTGTAATTGGAGCTCAGAAGTCATGGGAATTGTGAGATTAGATACTATTTAGGTTCCTAGATTAGCCCATTAACTACTAACCTGTTAATTCAGAATGAATTTATAAAACTGACAACCATTTGTCATTGTTCTAGCTCAGTGATTTTCAGTGGTGTGCTGCAAGAATTTTTAAAACATGCAATATCTGACTATTTGGAGGTACTGACCTCTTTTCCCCTAGGTTGTCACACAAAAGATGATAGCAGCCAACATAATAATACTTGTCCAGTGTGAATGAATCAAAATTATACCTATTTTTTTTGTCAGATCAGTAAAAAATATAACATATTTTTTGGTGTGCTGCAGAATTTTAGTAATTAGTTTATGTATGCCATGAAATGAAAAAGGTTAAAAATCACTGTTCTAGCTTATTAGATCCTCTGTGGTTTTCTTTTCCTGAGACAGTTTAGATTTGTTATGGATTTAGTAGCCCATTTTGGATCTAATTTCTCAATTTAAAAACCACAAATGACTGTGATTCTCAGGGAACACTAGTTTTGTTTTGTTTTTTAGAGAGAGGGGGGAAGGGAGAAGGATGGAGAGTTGGAAACATAGATGAGAAACATTGACATGCTGCCTCCCTCACACCCCCTATTGGGGATCAAGCCTGCAATCCAGGCATGTGCTCTGACTGGGAATCAAACCTGAGACCTCTTGGTTCATGGGGTTGATGCTCAACCACTGAGCCACACCGGCTGGGCAGGAAACACTAGTTTTACTGTGTGAGAAGAGAACATCTGTACTTTTGGCCATAACTGCAGTGGACACCACCCTCATGCAAGATGGGAACCCACTAGCTCAGCTCCTGGGACCAGCAGCAGCCAGGAACTCTTGAGAAATGCAAATCCTCTAGCCCCACCCAGACCCATTGAGTCAGAAAACAAGGGGTGGGGCTCAGCAATCTGAGTTTTTATTTATATTTTCCAATTGCAGTTGAAATATATTATTTTCAGGTATACAACATAGTGATTAGACATTTGTATACCTTACGAAGTGATCACCCTAAGTCTAGTATCCATATGACACCATACATAGTTATTACTATACTAGAAGCTCAGCGCATGAAATCATGCAGCCTCACCCACCACATGCGCCTCATTGTGCTCACAGCCCTGCCCACCCGCCTGCTGCCTCGCCGTGCTAGTGCCCCGCCAACGCACCCATGGCCCTGCCGCTCTTGCAACCCCACGCACCCTTGCGTGCCTCGCCATGCTCATAGCCCTGCCCGCAAGTGTGCACCTTGCTGCGCCCGCCTCGCTGCGCCCACCCACCAGCCGCCTTGCTTACCCGCTGGCTGCCAGCCTTGCTGCGATCGGAGCCTGTGGGCCATGTCACCTGAGACATGAGCTCCGCCCCACCACCGCGGGAGCAGGACCCCAGACCCTGCCACGCCACTGCGGGAGCAGGACCACAGCATCTGCCGCGCTGCCATGGGGGTGGGACCACAAACTCCACTGCGCGCTGCTGCGGGGGCAGGACCCCAGACCTGCCACACGAGGTGGGACTCCAGACCCCCGTGCCACCTGGGACCCCAGACCTGCCGTGCTGGCGAGACCCATCAATGCACCTCCTGGTGACCAGTTGTTTGGTCGTTACAACGTTACGGTGTTATGGCCACGGGCTTTTTATATATATAGATTATTGGCTATATTCCCTATGTGTAGTTAGCAATCTGCGTTTTAACAGACCCTCGCTGTACCATGAAGTTCAAGAAGCACAGCACTAGAGTGAACCCACAAAACCGGGCTTAGCCTAGGTCTTTTTCATCTTTATTAGCTTAGCATCGAGTGCAGTGTCTGGCACTTGCTTCTCAACCAGGGAAATCTTGCCTCCAGGGGACATTTGGCAATGTCTGAAGGCATTTGTAGCTGTTACAATGGGGAGAGAGGGTGCCACTCGCATGTAGTAGGTTGAGGCCAGCTATACTGACAAGCAACCTACAATGCAACAAATATGTCAAAGGTACTGAGGCTGAGAAACCTTGTTTTGAATAAGTTATTAAATGTGGTGCTGTCAAGAGAACTTCCCTTATCCATTCTCTCTGTCTGTCATCACTTGCCCACAGTTAGTGAATTCCAGCCCCACAGTGAGAAGGGATTAAGGTGATTGGGGAGATGTGTCTCTCTGTTTTCCATATTTCCTTCTTATTTAGGGTCACAAGTAGCACAGTAAGTGACATATAACATGCTCACAATAAATGTTTTTTGTTTTACTTATTTTTAAATTAAATTTATTGGGTGACATTGGTTAATAAAATTACATGGGTTCCAGGTGTACAATTCTATAATACAACATCTGTACATTGTAGTGTGTGTTCACCCCAAGTCAAGTCTCCTTTTACCCCATCCCCATTTATCCCTTTACTCTCTTCTATCTCTTCCCACCCCACTTTCCCTTTGGTGATCACCATACTGTTGTCTGTGTCTCTGAGTTGTTGCTATTTTTGCTTAATATCTTCTCCTTCTTCACTCAGCTCCCCAACACCCCTCCCATCTGACAACTGTCTGTCTGTTCTCTATGAGTCTGTTTGTATTTTGTTTATTAGTTTATTTTGTTCACTGGATTCCACACATACATGAAATCATATGGTAATTGTCTTTCACTTAGCATAATACTTTCCTGGTCCATCCATGTTGTCTCAAAAGGTAAGATTTCCTTCTTTTTGTGACTGAGTTGTATTTCATTGTGTAAATGCACCACAGCTTTTTTATCCGCTCATCTACTGATGGGCACTTGGGTTGCTTCCAGATCTTGACTATTATAAATAATGCTACAATGAATATAGGGGTGTATATGTTCTTTTGAGTTAGTGTTTTGGGCTTCTTCAGAAATATTTCCAGAAGTGGAATTGCTGGGTCATAAAGCAATTCCATTTTTAATATTTTGAGGCAATTCCATACTGTTTTCCACAGTGGTTGTACTAAACTGCATTACCACTAACAGTACATGAGGGTTCCCTTTTCTTCACATCCTTGCCAACAATTGTTTGTTGATTTCTTGATGATAGCCATTCTGACAGGGTGTGAGATGATATCTCATTGTGATTTTAATTTGCATTTCTTTGATGATTAGAGATAGTCTATTGGCCATCTGTATGTCCTCTTTGGAGAAGTGTCTATTCAGGTCTTTTGCACATTTTTCAATTGGATTGTTTGTGAGTTTTTTTGTTTTATTTTGTTTTTTAGTGTTGAGTTGTATAAGTTCTTTATAAATTTTGGATATTAACCCCTTATCAGATTTATCATTGGCAAATATGTTCCTCCATTCAGTGGGTTGTCTTTTCATTTTGTTGATGGTTTCCTTTGCTGTGCAAAACCTTTTTAGTTTGATGTAGTCCCATTTATTTGTTTTTTCTTTTGTTTCCCTTGCCCAAGGAGAAACATCAGAAAAAAATATTGCTACAAGAAATATCCGAGATTTTACTGCCTGTGTTTGTTTTCTAGGATTTTTATGGTTTTAAATTTAATATTTATGTCTTTAATCCACTTTGAATTTATTCTTGTGTATAATGTAAGAAGGTGGTCTAGTTTCATTTTTTTGCACCTATCTGTCCAATTTTCATTTATTAAACAGACTATCTTTACCCCATTGTATGTTCTTGCCTTCTTTGTCAAATATTAATGGGCCATAAAAGTGTGGGTTTATTTCTAGAATCTCTATTCTGTTCCATTTATCTATATGTCTGTTTTTATTCAAGTACCTTTCTGTTTTGATCACTGTAGCCTTGTAGTGTAGTTTGATACCAGGTAGTGTGATTCTCCAACTTTGTTATTCTTTCTCAAGATTACTGTGGCTATTCAGGGTCTTTTGTGGTTCTACTAGTATATAAATGTTAGGATTATCACTGAGCCACACTGGCCGGGCTATTTATTGCATAGTTCTTAATAACCTCTCCATCAACATACAACTTGATGGGAATACTCTGTAATATACAGAGTATATAACTTTATTACCTTTACAAAATATGAGTTCTGAAACAGATCTGGTGATAATGGTTTGGACAAGAAATCTGTACATATTCCCTCTCCCATAAAAATGTTACCCATGATGTTGAATCCACATATGCACATTTTTAAAGTACTAAATGGTACTGTGAACCACTTACCATGGATTTACAATAGATTTGCTGGGAGATGCCTCCCAAGCTCCATTTAGTGTTTTAGGAACACACCCTGTGGTAGCCATGGCAGTAGAATTGAAGATTCCTCTTCCTTCCTACTGAATAGTGGGAGCAGGTCATCCTTCCCCAGCACCAGGTCACCGGAGGTGCTCCCATGGCCAAGAGCAGTGGGAAGTTAGGGCCTGGAGTAAAGGGCACTGAGGAGGCAGGCAGAAGTGGGGGAGATGTGCCCTCAGATGATGCTTCGCATGGGGGTCTGAGGTGGAGTGGGGCAAGATGATGGAGGGCAACAGAGACTCCAGGTGAGGGTGGGAATGGAGGCACAGGACAAGGAGGACTGACACCAGGGAAGGTGAACTTAAGAGGGTGAGAAAAAGGAGGTTGAGGGGAAGAAGAGGAACATATGCAACTGATGGTCTCCAACAAAGGGCATTTGAAGGTTGGACAGCCTATGGTATAAACCTTCCCACTGGCACAGAGACTCAGAGTTGAACCCAGACCTGTTCCCTTCAATTTCCTGGCAGCTGGACATGGCCAAGGGCAGGTGAGCCTAGCTATGGGTAACTTCCAGGTTGGGCCCCCGGCTACAATATGGAGGTGGTGGCACTGAATCACTTTGGCAGTCACCCTGGTGATGCTCGAGCCTGGGTTCTCAGCTATCTTGTTTTGGCCACAACAGCCAAACATAGAGTATCAGATACCACACTTCACAAGACTTTAATAAGAAATAATATAACTGAAAGAGTTTTCTGACTGATAGAAAATTATCTTAATAACAAAAATAGAATTTTGTCATTTTACTCTAAAAGGTTCTCTTCTTCCTCCCCCTCTGCCAGACAGTTCTTCTGACCAGCCAAGTCTCCCTGTCCCGCTCACAGGAAAAAAAAAAGAGGAGGACATGACAATGGTAACCAAATGGGCATCGGCCTCAGTGTCCTGTTTCCTCCCAACAATTGACAGCACAAAACAAATCCGAACCATCTTCTGGGCACAAATCTTTTCCTGAAGTTTAAGAATTTGAAATTTAAATTTGTTTGTCCAGAGGAAGAATTCTGGGAGAGAATTTAGGAGGAAATGCATAGAGTATCTATTCTAGCACATCGTCCTGTGCTTCGGATGTCAGAACAAAGAAGATGAACTCTAGGAGCACAAACTCTTCCTCCTTGAGACAAAACAAAAACCTACCTAACTAATTAGAAATACCCTGCCCCTAATCCTCAACATCTCCCAACCTTAGAGCTCAGAGTGAAGTGGACATACTGGTCTGGTTGTTACCAGAACAAACTTGTCATGCTGGAGGGATAGAGAGAGACAGGCAATGAAGCACATGGGGCGGTAGGGGTGCTGGTGGTGGAGGTGGTGGTGGGATGGGGACACATAGATTGCTGGACGTGGAAGAGAAGGAATGGAGTCGACTTGGTTCTTCGCTGCGGGTGTTTGTGAATGGCTATAGGGAAGGCGGACATTCTTTTTCTTTCTTACTTTTGCTTTTCGAACTAACATTTCATCTTTTTCTAAAAAGAATTGAAATCAATAACCTAGTTTGTTAGCCTGTACTTCATTACCTCTTAGAGAAATACATGAGAATGAGGAATAACAAATCTGACATGTATTCTAAGTACTTTCAAATATGTTTCCTCCATTTTAATGCTACAGTCTTGTGATGTTTCCAAGTTGATACTTTTACCGTATTGTAGAGAGAGAGAAACAGGCTCTGAGAGGTGAGGGTATTTGTCCAAGGTCATACAGCTAATTATGGCGGAGTGGGGACTGGAACTCTAGTGCGTAGATGCTGACCTGGGGGCTCTCGGCCGTAAATGTTCCCCTCCTTTCTCAGAGTCTGTTCAGAGAGCACACACAGTTCTTTGATCTCCAATAAGCTAAGTGCTATTCTGTTAGTAATCATTTTTAATTACCTCTGACTGAGTGAGTTATGCTGACATCTTTGTCAAGAAACCTTTGGGTTCCCACTGAGTTCTCAGCGGCTGGTCTTGACTGCAGAGATGGGATTAAGAGGTATTATTCATCTAGGGCTCTCAAAGACACCTTCACCTCTGTTGCTCCCAATAATGAAGCCACACTTCTTATCCTGGCAAACTTGATTCAGGGAGGCCGAATCAGTGCTGCCTTTTTCTGTTCCTCTTCCACAGTGGGTGCCACCCTTCCCCACACTTCCGCCTCTGGGCCCTCAGCACTTCAGTGATTCCTCCCTGGTGATGGAATGGGAATAAAAAGACAAGTGACAGACACAGAACATCTAGCCTTCAGGCAAACAGGAAGGAAAAGAGGAAGGAGGGGGCTTTGCTTCCCTGTCCCATGGCTGTCTAGGGGGAATGTGAGCATGGTCTCCAGGAGCAGTGACAACAGGACTGAGGCTCCTGCCAGCTTACCCCGCATCTGTCTGAAACACCTCTCCTCTGAGCCTCTGAGGAAGGAGTAGCTATTCTATAGTGAAGGCCCGTGTGCTGTGCTCCAGGTGTCCAACCACTGGGGCTGCCACAGCTGGGGTCTAGGGGTTGTTGACTCTGGGGAAGCAGGAAATGGGTCTGCAAGTCTGGCCTGACTAACTGCAATCAATTCCAGTTATTTTCTTGCTGGGCCTCTGGGAAGCTAAGGAAGCAGGGCTGGTATATGATTGGAGGTAGAAGGCATTTTAATAAGAGTGACCTCTTAGCAGAGAGAGAAGAAACATCTTATAGAAGCTGTGCCATTGGGAAGTGCTAAATATAGTTCTAATTGTTTAGAAACTTTCCTGTACTGAAATTTACCCCGCTGGATATCAGTTCCCTCATTGATCCTAGTTCTGTCCCCAAGGTTTCTCTCCGTAAGTTGAATAAGTGTGCGGCCTCTGCCACAGATCCTTTCAGCTAGCCAAGGACAGCTGACATGCTCCTCTGCCTTTTCTTCTTGGTAGGAAATACCCTCAGATCCTTTAGTTACCTTTTCTTTGTCAGAGCTTCTAGACCAGTGGTTCTCAACCTTCCTAATGCCGCGACCCTTTAATACAGTTCCTCATGTTGTAGTGACCCCAATTTCATTGTTATAAATTGAACATAATTAAAACATAGTGATTAATCACAAAAACAATATGTAATTATATATGTGTTTTCCGATGGTCTTAGGCGACCCCTGTGAAAAGGTCTTTTGACCCCCAAAAGGGTTGCGACCCACAGGTTGAGAACTGCTGTTCTAGACCCTTAGTTTTGATTACCTTTGCAGGGACACAGTGAAGTTTGTCAATATGCTTTGTTGTTGCCAGAATAATTAATCCATATTTAATAACATTTTTATTATGGTGAAATATATAGATTATCCCCTCAAAATGTATATACAAACTTTGAATAATTATAAAGGTAGTATTTATTAAAATACATTTTATTTTCAAAATTTAGCTATCAGCTGTTAAAGTGTGTATACATTTTTTGGGGGGACACCCTGCATATAAAATTTACCATCTTAACCATTTTTAAATTTACAGTTCAGAGACATTAAATACACTCATAATGTTGTACAATGATCACCATCATCCATCTCCAGAATTTTCTATCTTCCAAACAAACTCTGTACCTATTGAGCAGTAAGACTCCATCCCTTCCTCTTCCTAGACCTTGGTAGTCACCATTCAACATTCTGTCTCTAAGAAGTTGACCAGTCTAGGTATTTCCCTTCAGTGGAATCACACATTTGTTCTTTTGTGTGTGGCTTATTTTGTATAACATTATCAAAGTTCATCCATACTGTAGCATGTATCAGAATTACACTCCCTTTTTTATGGCTGAATAGTATTCCATTGCATCTATAGACCCCATTTTGTTTACCATTCATCTATTGATAGGTAGTTGGGTTGTTCCCATCTCTTGGCTGTTCTGAATAACGCTGTCATGAACCTTGGGGTACAAGTATCTGAGTCTCTGCTTTCAGTTCTTTTGAGTATATACCTAGGAGTAGAATTGCTGGATTACATGGTAATTCTATGTTTAACTTTTGGAGGATCCATCATACTGTTTTCCACAACAACTGTACCATTTTACAGTTTACCAGTAATGTTTCTCCACAACACTTACTTTCTGTTTTCTGCGTCCCAATGGATGTGATTTTGAACATCTTTTTGTGCATGTTCATGTGCTTTAAAAATATGTCTGTAATAATCCATACTCTCCAGATATTGTCAGATTGACAGAGGGCAGTGTTCTGTGATCCACTGAAGACCCATCGATGCAGACTGAGAATTAATGGACTTTTTGTGAAAGCTATATTCTACTTTTATCTCCTACAGAAGTCTTAACTAGAACTCCGGAATCCTCTTCATCAGAATGTTCCCATATTTTCCCATCCTGCCCTTGACCAGTTAGGTTGCTGGATCTAAATGAAGGCTTTTAACAAAGTTAGATCTCAGTTTGGTGTTGGCCTGGCTTCCCTGTCATGTGATCATTTTGGTGCTGCCTTCTCCGGACCCTTCTAGTTTTGTGTGGTCAGATGTTAGTTTGGCCTGACTTCTAAGTCTTCACTCAGGATAATAATTCCTACAAATGCTGATGACTAGGGCAGAATCAAGTACAGCCTCCTATGACCTGCCGCTAAATACCCCTCTATCTTGAATTTGAAATGAATTATCCCTAGGCACCAGCTAGTTATTTTTTATGTTTTTAACAGGAGTGCTATGAGACGTTATGTTAAATATCTTATTGAAATAAAATGCTTTCTCACTAGTATTTCACTAGTCTGGTAACTCCACAAAAATGGAAATTAAGTGCGTTTGGCATGAGTCCTGCTGATTATCACCTTTATTTTATTTTATTTTTTTACAAATATACAAAAAACTTTCTGCTATATTATAAGTCTATTTCTCTCTTTTAAGTGAAGATTGGAAAATTGCTACTTTGGACTCTTTTCAATTATCCTTCTTATATTGATGCTACATCATAAACTCACCTCCAGCTTTCTCTTTTCCACACCAAGTAATATCTACTTTTTACTCTTTTCTCCAAAATGTATTCATATTCAAAATTCAAATTATTTCCCCCTACTCTCTGGATGCTATCTGATTTCTATATGAACTTGTTAAAATGCCAAGCTGCTGGGCTTTTCTATATTATTGACTTCAAGGTCCAGGAAAGCAACCACACCTTTTCAACATGCTCCTTGATTCTCTGGCAGAGGCAGGAGCTGGAGCTGTGAATGGTTCAAACTGTTCTCACTAAGAATGAGGAGGCCAATTCAAAGCTCAAGGAAGAATTGGGTAAACTTGAGAAAATTATTTCATCTCTGTGGGTCTCATCTTCTTTGCCTATAAAATGAGGGAGTAGAGGTTAATCTCTCCAGTCTAGTGTAATTCCAACACCCTATAGTGTGTGGTAGCTTCCAGATTTGCTATTTATACTGACTATTTTGCTAATACATTTACAGACAGAAATCTGCCATCTTGGTGAAATATCCTTGTATTCTGTTATTCTTGGAATAACATATCTATATATATAAAAGCCCAAGTGACCAGCCGACCAGCCAGCCAGTAGCCATGATGTGCACTGACCACCAGGGGGAAGACACTCAACGCAGGAGGGGAAACCACAGACATGGAAACATGGAACAGACTGATGAATCTCAGAAGGAAAGGGAGTTGGGGGGAGGATGGGAAGAGATTAACCAAAGATTTTATATGCATACTAGAGGCCTGGTGCACGGATTCGTGCAGTGGTCAGGTTCCTTGGCCTGGCCTGTGGGGGTCGGTCGGGCCCCAAACCGGCTCTCTGACATCCCCCAAGGGGTCCCGGATTGTGACCAGGTAACACTTACACAATGAATACTCATTGGGCATGGATTATTGGTATTTTATCCTTGAACACTTGCATTTTCGTGGAAGCAGCAAGACATGAATACAGCAGCATTTATGGAAGCCATGATGTGAATAACGGAACATACATAATTTCAGAGTTAACAGTTCTCACTCTAAGACAGAGCAGAATTCAGCATCTGGATTGCAGGTGCGCTTTGCCACCCATCTTGTGATGTTAGGTAGTAGCACATAGGGGGAAGTCAGAAGATCAGCTTAACATCAAACTTGATGGTAAAGGTCACTCACCTGCTTTGTGCTTCAAATTCCTATCTAAAAGGAATGGAAGTAATAAAGGTTACCTACATCATAGCTTCATTAGGTATTCCTAGGTGTGTGTGTGTGTTTATATTTATATTTATATTTATATTTATTTATATATATCTATTCCTATATATACTCACTGGGAAAATATGTAATTCATAAGGTATAAGGTATTTCCAAGTCAAGTTCATATTCTTTTCATTGTTTCTGCCAAATATATAAAAATGGTTTCTTTTTTTTTAAATAAAGGTTTCTTTTTCTGCTTGTGTTCAGAAAGTCTCAAAGCTAGAGCAAAACCCCACTGCCAACGTGTCCTTTCCCTACACAGAGCTCCTTCTGTGGGGCTCTAAGGGAAGTCCAGAGCTAGGAAGTCAACTCCTTCCGGGGGTGGGGGGTAGGGGATGGGGGGTGGGAGAGGGAGAGCACAGCCCTTCCATTGCCCCGCAGGGAGGCAGCCAGCTCCTGCCACTGTCCTTTAAAGCTGTTCCTCAGCCAGCACTTCCCCTATTTCGATGGCTCAGTACTTGGTTTGTGCACATTCTGCTGTGTTTACTTTTAAAAGGAAAAGAAGCAAAAGTCACACAGGTGGAGCCCACACATCTGAAATACTGTCAGCGTGGCACGTGGTTCCTAGCACTTTCTGCTGAGTCTGTCTGGTTTCTTTCTATCTCCAAATGGAGGAGAAAAACGAAAAGGGGAAGGAAGGGTGTTGGTGAGAAAAAGGTGAGAGAGGAAAAAGTAAGCAGTAGGTCTGTCATGACTACGGTAAATGTACCAAGTTCATTCTCAGAATAAGAGTTCATACATCATCCTAAAGCCAACAGCGACTTCTGCCACCCGTATCTATTAGAGAGAAACTAACCGCTACTTTGTGGTTACCTCAGAAAAGCAAACACACACCTCCAGACACTTCAACACTGTCATGGATGATGAAATAAACTCACCCCTTACAGTGATCTTGTTTGACTTAGGCTTTGTGTAGGCAGCTGCCAGGCTGGAAACCTCGGAGCCTTATGGGAAGGGAAGAAGTCATCTCTAGTCCTCTTAATACTCAGAGGGTTACGCATTTTTCAGATAGCTTGCATGTAGCTTCCAGGGAGAGTGCCATTTTCTCCTCAGGTAAGCGAAATTGATTATATCATTTATCTTACTACAGTAAATCAAGAAACTCATTAATTTAATCTACTTCTCATCCCTGATTAATTTGGAATATGTGTTAAACTTCACAAGGAAGTGATAGATTAAAATTTAACTGTGGGAAACATGTTTTAGGGAAGGTTTTGCTAAGTACTATACCAAGACTATTTTATGTCTTAAGGGGGGGTGTTTAATGTGTAAGTTGCAGGTATTTATAATGGAAATGAAAGTTAGAAATATTATTAGCTACTATTGATTGAGCTTTATACCCCTCTTTAAAAACATGCCCACGGTAGCTCTGCAAGGTAGAAATTGTCACCCTTATTTTACAAATGAAGAAACTGAGCAAAGAGATTAAACATCTTGTACAAGGATTTGCAGCCGAGAAGGAAAGGATTCAGCATCTGAGGCCCTTTCTACTACCCCAGCAGTCAGTTTCTTTTCTCTTTTTATCCTCACCGAGGCTATTTCATTGATCTTAGAGAAAGAGAGAGAGAGGGAGGAGAGAGGAGGAGGAGGAGGAGGAGGAGGAGGAAGGGGAGGAGGAGGAGGAGAGAAACATTGATGGGAGAGAGAAACATCAATCCTCACATTGATCTGTTGCCTCCTATACGCACCCCGACTGGGGATGGAACCTGCAACCTAGACATGTACCCTGACCAGGAATCGAACCCACAACCTTTTAGTGTACAGTATGATAATCCAACCAACTAAGACATCTGGCTAGGGCCAGTTTCTATTTTTAAAGGTGGGTGCTACTAGACAACCTATTTTGTTTAAAAAAATATTTTTATTGATTTCAGAGAGGAAAGGAGAGGGAGAAAGAGATAGAAACATCAATGTTGACAGAGAATCGTTGGTCAGCTGCCTCCTGCATGCCCCACACTGGAGATCGAGCCTGCAATCCGGGCATGTGCCCTCATCTGGAATTGAGGTCCTGGTTCATAGGTCAATGTTCAACGACTGAGCCATTGCTGGCCAGGCAGACAACCTATTTTTAACTATTTAAATTACTTTGCATACCATAGAATTAACCAAACATAATTAAAACAATGTCACTATTCTAAAATTCCATTAACTTTTCTTTTAATTTGTCTGAAATACAAATAAGTCACAATATTCTGTATATTTTGAGACAAAACAAAGAATAAAAATATCAGTGCCACATTAATTTTTATTTTATTGTTATGTGCAGGACTAATGGAAAAAATCTGAGTCACTTTTGCACCCCACCCTGTCCCTGCCCCTGCCCAGGGGCCTAGCCTGCTGTATTTGTCTCCAAAGCACTGTTGCCTAATTGCTAAGCCATTCTGTTCTTTGGGAGGGCCCTGTGTAACTCTTACAGATGAGATCCTGGCAAGAAAAGAAAGGGTATGATATTTGTTTGTAAAATATTATGTGTTGCCTTTTTAAAAATTTTTAGATAAACTCCCAACTCTGTAAGATCTACAAATTGCTTTCTGGGTTTGGTATAACATAAATAAAGCATTCCTTTATTTTCCAATCAATTATGGGCTTGGCCTCACTGAGATATGTAGCATATGTTTCTAAAACATTCCTATTTTTTTAAGGAATATGACACATTTACTTTCAGCAGATTGGGAAAGCTATATTATTTTCAGTGCCTAATATACACAAACTTGCAGTTTAATTTTTCCTAAGTGATCTATACTAATAAAAGGGTAATATGCTAATTAGACTGAGAGGTCTTCTGGGGGACCCTCTGGACATCCTTCCGGACAAAGCCATGGTGGCGGGGCCGAGGCAGAGGCAGTTAGGGGGGATCAGGGGGGATCAGACCAGGAGGGGAGGGCAGTTGGGGGTGAGAAGGCTGGAAGGGGGGAAGTTGGGGGCAAGGAGGCTGGCAGGCAGAGTGGTTAGGGGCAATCAGGCAGGCAGGTGAGCGGTTAAGAGCCAGCAGTCCTGGATTGTGAGACGGATGTCCGACTGCCGGAAATGAGAAAGGAATATATCTTTCACCTGGTCTTCATGAAATTTAGGATTTAACTAAACCAGCAGTCAGACATCCCCTGAGGGGTCCCAGATGGAAGAGGGCTCAGGCCTGGCTGAGGGACAACCCCCACCCCCGCCCCCCCGCCCCCAGTGCATGAATTTCGTGCACTGGACCACTAGTAATAAAATAAATAGACTTAACATTATTTTCTACATAATAAACTTAAGGTCATTGTTTTATCAATTTAGATAGGCAAGATTCATTTAGTAGAATGTAGGATTTCAAAAAGTTGACTTTTCTCACTGAGCATACTTCTACTACATTCTTTCACATTAAAGAAAAAAGAACTTCTCAAGGCAAACAATTTATGTATTAAATTACCATCTTTTGAGGAGCTCTAGAGAGAGAGGTTTGGGGAAAACAACATTTCAAGAATCAAAGAGAGTGTGAAGTAAATTTTTTCATAGAAATTTTACCAGTGGGGAAAACCAATCTGATAGAAGTTAAACTCTGTCACAGAGTCATTTTTGAGTTTAATTCCTGCCACTTTACATCCATGCTGGAAAGTTCATGAATGGCTTTATGTTTCCACAAAAATCAACATCACTCAAGGTTCTTCATCAGATTTACCTCTCCAAGGACCCAGTCACACTGTCAGCTGAAGTAGCAAATTGCCCATCTTAATAATGCAGTGCCCACGGAAGGAGTGGGGCTATTATTAAATCCATACTGATCACCTCACATTGATTTAGGCCAAAAGATGATTACAAATTAAGATAAATAAAACTGGGACTTTGGTTGTGGTTTGGTTCATTCAGTTTGTCCTCAGCATCTGAATTTATCAGGTAACTGTTCAACCTTCTCTCTTACCCAGTCGCATAATGGGTTATATCAACTTTGTTTTCCTGAGTGGCAGGGGTCTGTTATTTTATTATTTTATTTTAGTAAATTATCACCTGAAGATACTTTTCCATTGATTTTTAGAGAGTGTGGAAGGGAGAGAGAGACACACACACACACACACAGAGAAACATTGACGTGAGAGAGACACATCTATCGGTTGCCTTCACACACGCTCCTACCAGGGCCAAGGATTGAGCCTGCAACCGAGGTACATGCCCTTGACCAGAATCACACCTGGCCCCTTCAGTCTACAAGCCAACACTCTTTCCACTGGCTAGGGCAGAGGGTCTGCTATTTCCTTCCCTTATGTTATTAATCAATGGGGGAAGGGAGTATCGGGAACTTTGAAACAAATGACTGCTTTTATAATGCTCGGACCCTGGGAGTGGATCTTTAATTTACTAAATAAAGAGATTCTTTTCCATTCAATTACACATAATAATTACTGCATACTCACTAATATGTGAATTAGGAACTAGGGAAACGAGAAAGGAATATTTCTTTCACCTAGTCCTCATAAAATTTAGGATATAGACAGGGAAGAGAAGGAAACTGAATTAGTATCTATCATGGCATCATTTTTCATGGCCTCCTTAAGTCTTTGCAGCAGCCTTTGAACAATGGGTTACTCATCCCATTTTATGGAAGAGGCAAGTGAGGTCTAAAAGGTTAAAGTAGAATAGTATCTAGCCCCAAAGGAACAACATTCTGACACATGGCATAACATGTATGAACCATGAGGACATATACTGAGTGAAGTAAGCCAGTCATGCCCTGGCCGGTGTTGCTCAGTTGGTTGGCGTTGTTCTGTACACCCAAAGGTAGCTGGCTCAATCCAGGTCAGGGCACATGCCCAGGTTTTGGGCTCAATCCCCAGTAGGGGCCATGCAGGAGGCAGCCAACCTGTGTTTCTCTCTCTCATTGGTGTTTTTCTCTCTCCCTCTCCCTTCCTCTCTCTCAAATCGATTTAAAAAAATTTAAAAAATGAAATAAGCTGTCACAAAAGGACAAATACCATATAGTTCCACTTATATGAGGCTCCTAGAATACTCAAATCCATAGAGACAGAAAGTAGAATACACAGTTGTTACCAAGGGTTGGGGGAGGGGAGTTATTTAGTGGGCACAGAGTTGCTGTTTGGGAAGATGAAAAAGTTCTGGAGATGTACGGTCGTGATCGTAGCACCACAATGTGAATGTATTTAATGCCACTGCACTGTACACTGAAAAAATGTTTAAAATGGTCAATTTTATGCTATTATATTTTACCACAGTTTGAGAAAGGGTTAAGGTAAATTGTCCAAGGACTCACAGTCAGTAAGTGGAGTGAGGAATTGAGCTCAGAGGTATCTAACATCAAATACCAAATGCTGTTGTACAAGTCCTGATGCTTATTATTTTTGTTACCTGCGATCTGTTTTTATGTATCATTAATAGTAAACCTATTAAAACAAAAGGATGGCAAAATTGAGTGGCAGTGTGAGCAAGGGGTAGAGTGTGAGCAAGGAGGGGAGTAAGGACTGCCTCACTCTCTCCATCTCTGCATGGGGTAGACATGCCTCTTCAGATAAAGCAAGATGGGGCTGTTGAGAGGAAATACGGGGCTTGGTGCAAGGAATCTAAGTAAAGCATAGGGAAGCCAGAGGTACACTAGCTCTGAAAAGACATTCTACTTAATTCTTATCACATTCAGCTCAGCTACATCTTAAAGATCTTACTGATCCATCCATTTATTTATCTGTTTATTCATTCATTCACTCACACTTATTGTGTGCCAGCTATATGCAAAGCTTACTTATAGGCATGCATAAGCAGCTGTTGTTGATCCTGTCTTCCAAAGGCCTAAATTCCAGTTGGGGTGATCTTTGAAAAATTAAGAAGCAATACATGGGACTAATGTATATGGACAATAGGTTGTATAAAAATAAGTGTACCGGGTCCTCAAGGCAAGAGGGATCCAAGTGGCTTAGGGTGGTTCCTGGCTGTATCAGGGAGAAAGCAGAGCTTGGTGGGCATCCTCCAGTGGGAGTCATCAGAATTCCTGCGGGTAGGACTTAGGTAGGTGAGAGGGGATTGAGGGCATTCTGGAAGGGCAGACTGCTCAGTATGAGCCAATTTCAAAGATGGGACTGAAGCAGGGAGTCTGAGCAGAAGTTTCAAATAGATAAGTCAGACATAGTTAACTTATTATTTTTATGATAACTGGAGTGAAAGCAAAGAACCTGAAAATCTCTAGCTCAGAAAAAAATCTTGTTAAAGCTATTAATTTTTTTTAAACTGTGGTAAAAAAACACCATAAAATTTATCCTCTTAACCATTTTTAAGTGTGGAGTTCTGTAGTGTTAGGTATATTCACATTATTGGGCAACAGATATTCAACTTTTCATTAAGCAAAACTGAAACTCTATACCCATTAAACAACAATTCCCCATTTTTTTGCCTTCCTGTAGCCCCTGGTGGACACCATTTTGTTTTCTGCTTCTATGAATTTGACTACTTTGATACTTCATGTAAAAGAGATCAACTCATATTTATTTGTTGTGTGTGTGTGTGTGTGTGTGTGTGTGTGTGTATGACTGGCTTATTTCACTTATAGCATATGTCAGAATTTATTTCCTTTTGAAGGATGAATAATATTCCATTATTTGGTTATCCCACATTTTGTTTATCCATTCATCTATCAACAGATATTTGGGTTGTTCCCACCTACTGGCTATTGGGAATAATGCTGCTATGAATATAGGTATGTAAATATCTCTTTGAGACAGTTTTCTTCCTTTTTTATTGAATTTATTGGGGGTTACATTTGTCAATAAAATTATGTAGGTTTAAAGTGTACAATTCTACCATCCATCATCTGCACATTGCCTTGTGCAATCATCATCCAAAGTCTAGTCTCCTTCTATCTGCCTTCACTCTCCCTTCCCTCAGGTAATCACCATACTGTTGTGAAACTTTTTTTCCAATTCTTTTCAATGTATACCCACTAGTGGGACTATTGGATCATACTATAATTCTATTTTTAATCTTCTTTTGAGTAATTTCCATATTGTTTTCCATAGTTGCTATACCATTTTATATTCCCAACAGTGCACAAGGGTTCCAATTTCTTCATATCCTCACCAAAACTTATTTTGTTTTTTCATAGTAGCCATCTTAATGCATATGAGGTCAAATCTCATGTGGTATTAAGTTGCATTTTACTAATGCTTAGTGATGTTGAACACCATTTCATATACTTTTTCGGCATCTGTATATCATCTTTAGAGGTATGTCTATTTAAGTCCTTTGATCACTTTTAAAATTGTTTTTTGTTTTATTTTGTTGTTGAGTTATATATAGATTTTAGTTTTACAAATTAAACTGTATTACAAACACTTCAGGTGTACAAAAATATAAAAAATAACTTAATGAACACCTTTATACCAATAGTCCAACCTAAAAAAAGAACACATTACCAATATATTTGAATTTGCCAATGTTCTCCCACTGATTTTATTTCCTTTCATATACCCAGTACCCACCAACAGAATTACTATCCAGACTTTGAAGTTTATTATTCCCACCACTTTTATATATGATATATATATATATATATATATATATATATATATATATATATATGAAATATATATGTAGTATATTTTACTGGCTTTAAAATTCAATATAAAAATTGCTTATATTATTCCACAACTGCGTTTATCATGTTTGTGAAATTCATTCTTGTTCATACATGTATCTCAATTTACTCATTTTTCATTGCTCTATAGTAGTGGCTCTCAAACTTTCTGGTCTTAGGATTCCTCTCCCTTCTGAAAAATTATTGAAAATGTCGAAGAGCTTTGGTTTATATAGATTAAATCTATCAATATTTGTCAAATTGGAAAAAATACTGAGAAAATTTTAAAACACTTCTTTATTATTTAAAAATAATAATAAAAATCCATGTATGTAATACCATATTTTATGATAACTAATATTTTTCAAAGCAAAAGAATTAATGAGAAAAGTGTCCTTTTTTTTTTCATTTTTGCAAATCTCTTTAATGTCTGGCCTAACAGAAGACAGCTGGCTTCTCATTATCTATGTCTGCACTCAGTCTGTTGCTCCTAATATGCGGTCTCTGGAAAACTCCACAGTATAGATTGAGAGTGAAAGGTCAAGATGGACTGAGCAGTACTATCAGATTAGTTTTGACCTGAGTCCTGAGGATCTCCAGGGTTCCCTGGATCCCACTTTGAGAGCTGCTCCTTAGTATTCCACTGAAATAAATTTATTACAGTTTTTAAAAAAATCTATTCTTCTGCTGTTCTTATTTTTTTCTCTTATGAACCATGCTGTTTGAACATTCTTGTAGAGTTTTTTTTAGAACAGGCGCACCGTAGGTTTTGGTGTATACATGTCTTCACTTTCCTACTCATTGCCAAATTGCTCTCTAAAACTTAAAATCTGTAAAAGCAGCAATAAATAGTTTTTGAGCACCTAAAACTTCAATGAAGGTTATCTCTGGGAGGCAGGAAATGTGATTATAATTTTTAAAACAGAACTGTAATTAACAGTGTGGAAATGCATCTTGTGTGGAGAAAGGTCTCCCAGACAAAAAGGTGCTGATTAGCCATGGCAATGGCAAAAACAGAGCCCCAGAGACAGACTCTGGCAGAGCTCTGTCAAATATTTCTAGGAGGAAATCATACCCATCTCCCTCCCCATCCTTTTAAATGCCAGTTCAACCAGCTATCTGCTGAGTTCAGCTGAGTGACCTTAAGTAGTTACTTCACTTACAATGTCATATGTAAAATGTTAATATTTCATGATTGTATGGATTAAAACACACTATTTTCAAAGATCTAGTCTTGCCCTGGCTGGGTAGCTCAGTTGGTTAGAGCGTCATTTGGATACACCAAGGTTGCAGGTTTGATCCCAGGTCAGAGCACACACAGAAATCAACCAAAGAATGCATACATAAATGGAACAACAAATTGAGGTGATGTTTCTCTCGCGCTCTCTCCCTTCCTCTCTCTTAAAAAGAGAAAAAAAGTATAGTCTCTTCAGGACATAGGACTCACCGAAAAAGCAACAAAGGTCAGCGGGTGCTAAAATCCACACTGATTTCTTAAGGAATTACAATTCTAAAGACAGAAAACTCTGTAGCAGTTGCTGTAGGAGCAAAATGGGGCTCAGAGCTGGGAATTAATGGGCGGGTGCTAGAATTGGATGAAGGCGATAAGGTTGGGGAAGAAAAACAGTATGAAAAATAGCCCCCTGTTTTGATAGCTTGTCAGCATCATGTAGAGGGCAATAGCTAGGTCCCAAGAAATACTGTGGCTGCTGACATTTCTATTTAGAGCCCTCCATTTAGATGGCACCTGGTAAGGCCACATCCACTGTACTAGTATATTGCTTTGAGAAGAGGCAAACATCTCACTCATCTCTACGGCAGGAATTCTGTCAACTCTTTCCCCAGAAAATGAAAATGGAAGTTATATTTAGTCACAGGAAATGAAAATGGAAGTTGTATTTAAAAGATTATTGTAATATCAGGTATCATATCCAAGAAGTCTCTTATTATAACTTACTTTTATTGGGAAAAATTACTGCCATTCAAAATAACTGAGTCCAATCCTATGATGACTCATTTGAATCTCCTCATGAGAAGTAAGGATCTGTTAGTGTCACCTTTAATTGATATGAAAGCAGAGTGGTTATTTGTTTGCAGAGCTTAGTAGTAAAACCTCTCATCTTTCTAAATGATGATCGGGCCTAGACTGGCAGTTGCATATACAAGCTATTTTTAGGAATTTCTATTTCAGACAATAGAAATTCAGGTGAATAAAGCAATCCTTTGAAACAGACTGCTAAACAAAAATATTTACTAAACTGTAATTCTGTGCTATCATTGGAGGGGACAAAAGACATCTATTGTTGGGTATATATATTTTAGATAAGTATCAAAGTAGTATGTAAGGGGTTTCAAAGGCTGCCACTAATTTGATTACTTTAAGGATAATGCAATATGCCAATTTTATAATGCTAC
>NW_005871095.1:2749312-2767751 GCF_000147115.1 Myotis lucifugus | reverse complement strand
GGGGCTACTGGCAGGGCAAACCTGCCTTGGCCAGCCTGGTGCCTACTCGCTCGCCGCCCCCACCCCCCACCGCCACCACCAGTCACCTTCCTCTGCGGGATGACCAGCGGAGCGATTGGGGTCGGGGTAGCCCGCTGGCACCTGTCTTGGCTGGCCTGGGGCCTGCGGGCTGGGGGAAGATTCTGCATTGAGCGTCTGCCCCCTGGTGGTCAGGGCACATCATAGTGACCGGTTGTTCCACTGGTTGTTCCGCCATTTGGTCAATTTGCATATTAGGCTTTTTATATAGGACTAGAGACTCAGTGCATGAAATTTGTGCATGGGGGGGGTGTCTCCTCAGCCCAGCCAACTGCCAGTTTAGGCCCGATCCTGGGGATTGGGCCTAAACTGGCAGTCAGACATCCCTCTCACAATCCAGAACCACTGGCTCCTAACTGCTCACCTGTCTGCCTGCCTGGTCACCCCTAACTACCTCTGCCTGCCAACCTGATCTCCCCTAATGCCCCCCCTGCTGGCCTGGTCACCCCCAATTGCTCCCCTCTGCCAGCCTGGTTGCCCCTAACTACTCCCCCGGCCAGCCTGGTTGCCCCCAACTGCCCCCCCTCCCCCCCGCTGGCCTGGTTGCCCCACGCAGCCTGCTATTCAGTCATTTGGTTGTCCCTCACTAACCCCCCTGATGGCCTGGTTGCCCCATGCAGCCTGCTGCTCAGTCATTTGGTTGTTCCTCACTAACCCCCCTGCCAGTCTTGTTGCCCCACTCAGCCTGTTTGGTCATCTGTTCGGTTGTTTAGGATGCGATGGCCCCTGGCTCTTTATATATATATAGATAGTGAGGTTTTATAAGTGGATACCATAAGGTGGATTGAAAAACAGGGTATGGCTAAGAATGACCTTTTCATCTATAGAACATTATAGTAAGAATTACTACCCTACCTTCTTGTTATTCCCTTTGTTCTTATTTTATGGATCATGTTCTCAAAGCAACAAATGATATGGGGTATCTAGAAGGGCCAAATGCACCAATGATGCTATTTTTCATTGCTTTTCCTGAAGCTGTGGTTCTATCACCTTTCCTCCCACCTCCTCTGCCTTCTGGTGTCTGATGACCAACCCTCTGCCAATCTTGCTCTCTCAGAGGTCACTGATGATGCCAATTTCCAGATCCACTGGTTCATTTTTGGTCTTCTTCCTTGATGACTCCCCTTCTTTTCTCCTGCTGTTCTTCCACCTCTCTGGTCACTCTTTAGTCTAGGCTTTTGGCTCAACTTTTTAAAAATCTAAATAAATATGGAATATGTCTAGGTTTTGATTTGACTCCTGTCTGGCCAATCTTATCTATATTGATGGCTTCAATGATCCTCTACTTAGTGATAACTTCAAAAAGTACATTTTTCTTGACTGATAGTTGCACTTCTGTCAGTGCTATATTTTCAACTGCATATCAGACCTTTCCAAGTGGTGTTCCACCAGCTCCTCAAGCACAATCAAAACAACTATGAATTCTTCCTTTTCCTCAATGCCCATGCCTCTCTTCTTTTTCCTGTCTTGATCAATGGAATTACTATCTACCAAGTCTTTCAAGCTACAAATATTGGAGTCAACTGAGAGTACTCCTTTATTTTCATCCCTTACATCCAATTATGCAAAAAGTTTTATGGATTTTATCTGGTTATTTCTTTTGTATTGATCTCTAATATTCAGTCTTTTGGCTTGAGAACTTCAGATATCTTCCCTAGATTATTACAATGAATACCTAATTAGTATAGACCCCTTTGTCTTGAATGCTGCCTATTTCTCCTCCACATTACCCATAAGAACTGTCTTTTCATATCTCTTCCATGTTGAAAAAAAATGAGACCTTCTTTTTGCCTAAAGTAGAAAGTCTTTGTTATGGACAAACTTCAAAACTTTAAGGAAACTTAATTGTGGCTAAAGATATAGCTTAAACAAGGCATTTAAAAAAAGTTTTTTGGTTTCTTAAAATGTGTTCTTTTCTGTAGTCTTTAATTTGCTTAAAAGAACCTTAAGCAAAACAAATCTCCCCTCACACAACTATAAAGATGAAAACAGACATCTAATACTAATGAAAAAAGAAATAGCTTCATAAACACATGGAGGAGAAATATGCAGAAACCCACAACTGATATAACTTGCAAAACCACAGCTTTAGCTCAACTAAAGTAAAGATGACTTAGATAAAATACAACCAGAAAACTGAGATTAAAGATATGGGGTAAATAACTTCAGCTGATGGTTTAGCAAGCAAACATCATGGGTACAGTATGAAGGTGTAGGAAATTGCTTTGGACTAGGAAGCTGATGGATTGACTCCACAGAGCCCCTGGGAACATAATGTTCTTAGGGGAATCCCCGCCAGCTGGAATAGTGTCACCTATTGGACCATGTCCCATTCCCTTGTGAGGATCTGGTCACCTTAATACAGGAGGAGAGATAAGACTTTTAGGTTCAAGTTGAATTTTTGAAGTTGATATGGAAGAGCACTGGTGTTTATTAGGTTGTTTTAGAGCCAGAGTTGAATAGCAGATGCCAAGAGGCTTTTAGAGTGGTCTACCAACCAGCTGTGATACCCTAAACATCTTGCTTAGCTCCTCTGAGCCTGGGATTCCTTCTACTCATGTCAGCAACAGGCAATACAAAGTTAAGGACTTCTAAATAAAAGATATTGATCCTCATTACTAACAGGAATCATCATAGTAAATAGTCAGAGTCCATATATATTTATCAACATATATTTACTGACCACCTACTAAGTGCCAGATACGTACTAGCAAAGGAACATAGTGGCGATAAAGGAGCCATGGCCCTGGGCCTCATCCTCATGGAGGAATGAAGACAAGGGTTAGGCATTATTTGGGACCAGGAAAGGACAGAAAATGCCTTTTCTCTATCACCTGGTAACTTGTCCGCATACTCTTTTTTTTTGTAACCATGATTTTGGGGCAGTGAGTACATATCAGATATTTTACCTCTTCTTCACTCTCCATAAAGAGAACATTTAGTAATGTAAGCACAGACTAGGTTCCAGAAATCTGTCTCTTCAGTTCTTCTCTTCCATTGCTGCTACTTTATAGCAGTTGCCATGATCTAAACCAGGGGTGGGCAAACTTTTTGACTCGAGGGCCACAATGGGTTCTTAAACTGGACCGGAGGGCCGGAACAAAAGCATGGATGGAGTGTTTGTGTGAACTAATATAAATTCAAAGTAAACATCATTACAACATTTAGTAATGTAAGCACAGACTAGGTTCCAGAAATCTGTCTCTTCAATTCTTCTCTTCCATTGCTGCTATTTTATAGCAGTTGCCATGATCTAAAGTATCTTATTTATAATCTGTTTACATTTTTATTGTCTTCATCCTCCGAAAGAAAGTAGGCTTCATGAGGGCCAGGACACTGACCCTCTTTTCTCCCTGGTACTTGCAACCCTCAGGTCAATCACTGACCAATGATCAATGCAGCACTTGATCAATAAATAGTTGTGTAATGATTCAATCCCAGCCTTTCCCTTTTCTATAAAACTTCCTATTTTCAGTAAGTTACTAATTAAGCCACTCTAACATGTGAAGGAAATCTTAGCGGTGCTTGCATTTTTAAGAGGATCTGTGTTCCTTAAACTTCTGGTTGGCAGAATTTCTGGTACTGGAATAAAGTGAAGTAAGGACTTTCTGGCAGCATAATGGAGGGTATTTTGAGATCTGGCGGGAAGTAACATTCCGAAGGCGGTCACCCTTTGATTTGCTGGGAAGTCCACTCCAAGAAAAGAGACTGCTTATGTACTGCTCTGTTTTTTCACACCTTCATTCCTTCCTCTGTGGCTGAGTTCATACATCCTCTAAAGGTGCTGGCCGTGGGGCAGCTGCCATCAGCGGTCCATGAGGGACAGAAAGGCAAGGTTAAAAAGGAAGTGTAGATGCTTTGTTTTTGCCCCTGAGTCAGTGCATCATGGCTGTTCTGTGCCTTGGTGGCTATTATTATTTTCCTATTCATTTTCAGGGCTAATATTTATATATTCAATAAATTTCTCAACCTCTGAAAATTGTCCATTTGCTCAAATGTGAAGCATCTATTGTATTTTGAATGTTATTTTGCAAACCAACCAAAAATAATAAAGTACAGACTTCTTGAGATTTTAAAAAATGATTCTTTGGAAACTATTGGCAAAATAAATGTTTTCTTGACTAAGAATATCTCTTTGAACTTTTTGGAATGTTATGATTCAGAAACTTGTCAAATAATAACAATGAATAAATAATAGACATAAAAATGATCAGAAACTTAATGTGTACCTTGTTTGTGAGTCACAAATATAAAACCATATGAATTATTCTGCAAATTAAAAAAATTATATCAGGCATATGTATTGAAAAACAATATATCTCACAGTATAACAATATATTACTCTTTTAATTTCCAGAACAACCCCATAAAGTTGAAGTTTAAACTTCAAAGTTATTGCTAAAGAATGTTAATCTGGCTGCATTTCTCACTCGTTTTTAATTAAACAAACTTTCTTCTTAGAAGCTCTTTGTAACTTACAACAGTCCCTGTGTATGTGTGTGTGTATGTGTGTTTTGTGTGTGTCCATATATGATAGAATTTTCCATTTCTAATCTGTTTAATGTATTGTTAAACACGTGAAAGAACTGATGAAAAAAGAATAAAGATATAAGAGGAAAGTCCAAGTAGGGTGTTATGAGAATTTGAGATTGAGATTAATAAAAGACCAGGAAAATAAATGAATAAATTAGGATTCTAAAATACATTTTTCACTTGTATTAAAATGTATTTTTCCGTTATAATATTGTAGGTTTGAAGGATAGCTGGCAGGAAGGAAACACCACACAATAAATTTAGTATCTGACTTTACTGGAAAGGAAAAATGCAGGCAGGGAAGAAATAGGAATCCAGGTAGATGTTCAAGGTTGAGGAAGAAAGGAGGACCGGGCACAGGAGTTGAGCTGTCTGTGGGCCTCATCTATGTGCTGCTGCCTCGTGGGAACTGGGGAGTGGCCAGATCAGTGATGGGAGCCAACGCAAAGCACTGGGCAGTCTCCTCCCTCACCAGTTTCCCTGGAGAAGCAGAAACTGTGAGAGTTCCTTGCAGCTTTTTTTTTGCTATTTTTAAACATCTCTCTAAACACCTGGAAGGATTTGCAAGCTGCGTGGGGTACAGAGATCCACCCTCCAGGGCTGACGGCAAATGCCTGGGAAGGATCTGGAAAAGTAGTATAGATCTAAGCAGGGCTCCCGGCGTGACGTATGAAGCTGAACCTGAGCATTTTCTCTGTTACTAAAATGAGTAATGTATTACATAGCAAAAAAAGAAATATGCCCCAAACAGTAATTGAGAGGGAAGTAAGTGTCAAAACTCACTTCTTAGAATTACTACCAATGTCAAGTAGTATTTTTAAAAAAATGAGTCATTAGACACAGTGTATTGTGAATTTCAGGCTTAGGAGAGTGTTAAGAACATGGGCTACGGCATCACGCTGCTGGTGCTCAAACCCCGGCCCTCTCATTTTGTTTAGTAACTCCGTGTCTTTGAACAAGCTACTCTACCTCATCTGTAAAATGAGGACAATGAGAAAATCTACCTGAAATGAGTTAATGGATGCAAAGTGATCAGAGCAGTACCTGGTATACAGAGAAAAGCCCAATATCAGCTATAATAATTAGTACTTAGTTTATATACTCAGTAGAGTCAAAAGAATGATGGTCATGTCCTTCCACTATCTAGCAGGAAAACCATTTCCTCACAGCGATTACTTCCTTTACAGTGCGCTGTGAAAAGAAGGCTATAGGTTCTTTTCAGGTGGGTGTTCCCTGTTGGTGTCCAGCTACCACCCCTCGTCTCCCCAGTCCTACCATTTGCCCTGCCCCTTGTCACTAGAGTCAAGAGCATCACAGTCAGTTTCACTTTCATGTTATTCAGGCAATTTGGGTCAGGAGTAAAGATAGCCAGCAAAGTGAAACAGGCAACACCTCGGATTTGGGAGTGACAGTGCCATGGCATGTTCCTGTAGCATCAGGTTCCCTGCACTTTGCCCAGCGCTTCTCCTGCCCTCCTGGGTTGGGCAGTCAGTCCTCTGGTGAGAGCCGCTCGGTGTCGGGAGGAGGGAGGGTCTGTCTTGTTCGGATCCTGGGTGTCCCTCCTTGTAATTTCCGGTCAGGGGTGCCCTTAGAGTGTGCTCTTCCTGTATCTCTGTGGCTGGGTCTGATGTGAGGCAGTCATTTCTTCTCACCGATGCTTTTTCCTTAACCACGACACACACTTTCTCTCTCATCTAATTGAATTTTCTGTTTGACTTACTGCGCTGGTTTCTTGTTCGTTTATCTCTTTCTGCACTTTTGCAGCTTTGCACCCACAACATTGATTCCCGCACACAACTCACTCTTCTGGGCTCTGACCCTCCTCTTCCTCACACCCGCCTTCTTCCTGTCTGGGGTTCTCTTTCCCCAGGCACTCCACCGCTCTGTCATCTGCCTGCACTAAGCGGACATTTAAGAAACATTTATGGGCACTGTGTGTGGCACTCTGTGGGGAAGGGCAGACTGGAGAGAAAGGGACACAGATCCCTGCCCTGGAGGAGCTCCTGATGCAGTCGGATGAGGAGAGGGGTCTTATCACTACCAGTTTCCCCAGGCTGCCCTTTGGGGGTCGGAGGAGTGGGCTTCACAGAGGAGGTGATGTCTGAGGGGTCAGCAAAGTGAGGACAGGAAGAGGTGGATCTCAAGCCTGTGGTCCCACATGGAGCTGTGCTAGCCAGGAGGAGATAAGAACTACAGGTGCTCAGGGCCTCCAGAGATGGGAGGCTGGAGCGGCAGTCCGGGGACCAGCGGGGAAGTGCCCGGCAAGCCATGGGAGGGGCTGGATTTCATTTTGCAGTGGATGGAGAAAACAGAGTTCTCAAAGCAGAGAGTGATGGTCAGATTTTTGTTTTAGTCAGAACCTTCTGTCAGCAGAGTGAAGAGTGGGTGAGAAGAGTGAGACTAGAGGCTCCATCTCAGAAAATAAACTTGAGATTGCCTTTATGACCTGTTATCATATCAGCAGCCTGAATATTTGTGCCAGACCATGTTTCTAAAGATGGCTGCCACAGCATCCGCCACTCCCTACTCTTCTGCAATGCCACTCGGCTGCTCCCCACGGAAGGATGCCATCTACTGCCCTCCTCCTGAGCTTAGCATGGTTTGACGGCAGAACATGACAGAAGTGCTGCTCTGTGACTCTCTAGTTTAGGCCTTAGAGACCTGAGTTTTTGCCATTTTGTGTTTGGAACACTCACTTTTTGGATCGAATCACCATGAAAAGAAGCCCAAGGTATAGAGAGGAAGAGGGGACATGGGGTGGGCCTAGTGTTCTAGCCATACTCACCAAGCAACACATATGTGAGTGATTCCATCTCAGATCTGACTGCAACCTCATGAGAGACCTCAGGTGACACCATGAGGAGCAGAATCAGCCCAAATTCCTGATCCTTAAAATGGTGCCATTTTAAGCCACTAAGCTTTGGGGCGGTTTGTTACACGGTGATTTATATGTAAAGCAATACTCTGGGTCAGAGAAATGCATGTTAAATAAATAATAAACTGCAGCCTTGACAATTTCACGGCAATAGCATTGCTTTACTGCCAATAAGTGTACTTCATCCTTGATTACTTATTAGCAAATCTCATTTTGAGCGTATGTCATAGTTCACTGATTAGCACTTAAGTTTTTTAAAAAGGGCTTCTCAGAAAAGGTAATCCTCTGATTCTGTCTTGCAAAAGGCTAAGAAAATGTGGTGTGTGGATTAAAATCCCCAGAGTTGACTGAACTTTCCTGCTGGTAGTTTTAAGACAAATATCCAAACAAATACATGTTTCACTTTTTGGAGCTTCAGAATGTTTGCTGATTCTCCATAATTGGCTTTCTTTGCTGTACAGCTGTGTCTCGAGATAGAACAGTACAGTGGGGCCTTGACTTAAGAGTGTCCCAACTAACGAGTTTTTTGAGATACCAGCTGTCTCTCCGCCGATTTTTTGCATTGAGTTGATAGAGTAATTTGAGTTAACGAGCTCCTTAACGAGCTCCTTAACGAGCTCGGTCTTGGAACGAATTAAACTCGTAAGTCAAGGCCCCACTGTACTTCAATCAGTAGTGTGATCTCTCTCAAGATCTAGCTTTTTACATCTAGAGGTCTAGGTTATTTTTCCATGAGAAAATACCTACAATATTTTTCAGGAAACAATTGATTTTTGCATATTTAAATAAATATATATTCTCTCTGTTCTGAATACTTCTAATCTTTCTGTGAAGAGAAGGGACTTTTCTTCCTTTCATTTCTATTGAAATAAATAACATTCAAATATGTGTTAGCATTTCTTTCTACCAGCTCCACCTATGGGAAACTGTTAACAGATGAGTTTTGCTTCATTAATTTCTAAAAATATGTGCTAATTTATGTTTAGCAACATTGGCAATTTTTTTTGGTCAAGTATGTTGCATTTATTTGATTTTAATAAGTAACAAAAAGCATTTTCCTATTCCTCATATGCCTTACTAAAGTGCCTTTAGTTACAGATCTCAAGTGTACTATAAATATTAACAAACCTCAATGCACAGGAACTAGGAAAGAGTTCCAGTAAAAAAATCCTTCTTTTTACTGGAATGGAGGAAAGAAGGTTAAAGAACCTTGTTCTGTGCCTTTGGCAAATACTTAAGATGCTTCTGCTTCAGAACCTGGAATTATGCAAGTTATTTCTGATTGGATTATTTCATCAACATTAAAAGGATTTCATCAAAGTCTAGGATGATCTCAGTTGTATGTAAGGGGTAGAGTAATTCAAGTTCCTCTTAAGAAAGAGTTCCTTTATGGCTACTGTTACTATCACCCCTTTTGTACAGCCTGAATATGTCCTGGAAAATAAATAGATGCCAATTTGTTTTTCTGTTTTGAATGACTAATGAAAAAGAATTGAAAGAGTCCCCAACCATAGAGGAGAGAAGATCCCATCTGGCTATTATTCATTATCTTATCTTCCAGAAACAAAGTTCACCGAGGAAATCAAGTTGCTCTTTTGGGAGAACCAGCATTTTGATAAAACTTGGTTGTTATAACATTCCTTGTGTTACCACCAACAATAACACAGTAGAGGAAAAATATTTTGTTATATGAAATTTTGTTTTTGCAAAATCAAGACAATGTAGTTCAAGCATGTCAAACTCGCAGCCTGCGGGCCACGTGAGGCCCACAATGAATATTTTTGCAGCCCTGCCAATATAACAGTATGTAAGAAATGTTTTAATAAACATTTGTAACTTAATTTTTACAGTATCCTGTTATATATAATTATTAATTATTAGTAACGAACTACAATGTTCGCTAATGACTGATTACTATAATCCTGTTGCATTCATTTCCCTTATGCGCTTTACGCACAGATGCACCGTTTTCTCTCCACTAATACTAGCAGCAAATATTTTAGCAGCTGATTACCATGTGATTACTCTTGGACTGACTTGTTTGGTGTGTGCAACAGGAAATATTTCGCTTTTGGAGAACAAGAAAAATAAGTTTACTTGCGTTATGCTTATTAATTTGTGCAGTTATTCAGTGTCTGCTAAGTTAATGTTCAAGAACAAATTTTTTTAATTAAAATGTTCTATTATTTTATGTTAACGATTACTCATTTATTTCAGCCCTTTGTATTCAGCATGTCTTTATCGAAATAAACCTACATTTCTATGAAAATTGAAGCTTTTGTTTTTTTGTGTGGCCCACATAAACTTAAACCTTGTTTATTCATGTTAGCCTTTGGGTTTGACATGCTTGATGTAATTGAGTGACTTCAGTGATTGGGTGACTGCACTTCAGTTTATTGCTGAAGAGTTACCCATTCCACTATTGATTATATTCTCTAATCTATATGGCCTATTCACCAACACTTATGAAGGTGCTATTGCCTGGAATCCTTTAAATTTATCCAGTACTGCACCACCCCAGGTACCCAGGAACATGTGGATACCAAAAGACTATCTGAGAAACAGCTGCAAAATAACAGGACCAGGAGGAGTCCTAGAAAGCCCCTCATCCAACTCACTCATGCTGTGGTCAATATAGCAAAAGTGGAATGAGAACCTTGGTCTCCTGGCTCCCACTTCTGTGACCTTTCTTCCCACCATCACTGTTGGATGGATCTGCAAGACTGGCAGGGCCATCAAAGAGCAGGACAAAATCTATAGCCTCTCTTCAGTCCTTTCTGCTGAAAGGGACTATCTATTTTGCATTCTCAATTCCCTTGTGTGCCAACTTTCATAGTTCCCTGTTTACTGTAGGGAAATTGGAGAGCAGTGAGGTGGAGAAATTGGCACCTTAGAACCTGGGAGGGGAGGAAGCAGCGGGTGATATAGTACAGAGACTGGCTTATCTGAAGTCAACACACCAAAGGGTAACTGTGTACTTGGCCCTATAAACCACTCTCAGTCAGATCCCTAAAATTCACCTTGAGGATGTGGACAAAAATCGGAGTGCTTGGGGATCTTAATACTAATTATCGGGTCTGACAAATGTACACCATACTCAGAATCCTTCACGTTGGTGAACGGAGGAAAATCAAACATATTCCTTCCCTCTGAGAGGCGTCATGAGCTTCCTCAAGTCTGCGGTCTGAGCTCTGTGCCAGGAGTTAAAGAAAAGGAAGGAAATAGAAAACTTGGCACATGTCCTCAGGCTAGCTTACTCAGGAGATAATAATTGAATAAAATATCATTACTGAGCTTCAGTCATCAGCTGGATAGAAACCTCAAGTCCTCAGAGATATGAAAACATAAGAGGGAGGGTAAACACGTGACAAGCTACATGGAAAAGGTATAACACAAAAGGACACTTTTTTTTTTCTTGCTAAAAGGGACCCTGGTTGAGAAGACCTTTTCATGAACAAAGGGAGAAATACACTTAGGATTTAGGTGCCACCTGCATTTCTTATTTGCTAAAGGAGAACAAGATACTTTGGATGGAGGACCCACTAAGGGTTGGAATGCAGAGGATGTAAGAAGTGTCTCCCTTATTTGCAGGCAAAGGTGAGCATAACTACCTGAGCCTATGCTGACACTCCCCTGGAGGGAAGTATCAGTGGAACTCACAGCTCATTTCCCCTGAAACGCAATGCCATTCACGAAGTAAAGTGCACTCTGAAACTCTGAAGTCTCACAGGGGTTATGTCAGCTTTTGTGATACAAGCCAGAAATCCAAGCTCCCATTTTAACATCATTTTAGCTCTGGCTTTCTTGTTAGGAACCTGTACTGGTGTCCATTTTATTTGATTATTGCTGGGATTTATTTTTAATCTCATTTAAAAGATTATGTTTTTTCCCCTTTGGTTTCATATTTTTTGTTATTCTACTTTCAAGTGAATCTCCTAAATAACTCATTACTCTTTATTTTTAAGACATTTTTCTTTAAATGCTTTCAATTATTTTATCTTTGGCATTCTTTTATCATCTAAATTCTTGAATCTAGTCTTTTACTTTTTACCTTTCCTACTCTTGCTGCTTTAATGACTTTTAAGATAATTATGGTTTTGTTTTGAAGAATCCTTGAAGTCTTTTGTCATTTCATTAAAATTTTCTTACCTCTTTTAATATCTAATATTTTCTTTTTATTAAAATAATTAATTTTAATAAAATTATATAATTAATTTCTCAGTATATCTACATTTTGTCTACCTTTTACCTCATTCTTTTGCTTGTGGGATATTTCAGAGTATTTGAATATTACCTTTTATTTCCTGATCATTCTTAGGTTGGTCTTTTTTCTTTTATTACTGGAATTATATTAGTCAGCAAAATAAAAAACTGAGGATGACAGAGGGAGAAAATCACACCATAGGCAGGGGGAGATGGAGCTTTTCCCTTATAGCAAGTTGTCTCTTAGCATTTCCTTCAACTTTGACTTCCTAGTAGAATTTATCTAGATAATTCTAGAGAACCAAAGGCAAAAACTGCCCAAGATGATAATGATTCTACTTGTATGAACATTTAAATGACTAGATTGAGGTTCTTTTCTCCTACAGCACACAGTTCCTTAAAAATTACAGGTTGTAAAATTCATGTTGTGGTGATCCCCAACCATAAAATTATTTTTGTTGCTACTTCATAACTGTAATTTTTCTACTGTTATGAATCGTAATGTAAATATCTGATATGCAGGATGTATTTTCATTGTTACAAATTGAACATAATTAAAGTATAGTGATTAATCACAAACAATATGTAATTATATATGTGTTTTCCGTTGGTCTTAGGCGACCCCTATGAAAGGGTCGTTTGACCCCCAAAGGGGTCGTGACCCACAGGTTGAGAACCGCTGATATAGATGATCTCATATGTACTTTAAGAACACGTGGGAGGAGATAATTTCCTAATTTAAAGGATCAGGAAAAGCTTTCCAGAGGATGACATCTAAGGTTGGGACTGAAGATATGTAGAACTAGCCAAAGGAAGGAAAGGTTAAAGGTTGGGCAGAAAGCTGATGAGGCAGGGGATCCATGGGACTGCTAAGGAACCCAAAGAGGCTGGACTTGGAGGAGCGTGATGTGTGTGAGGCTGGAGAGGACAGGGGAATGTAGATCAACTAGAACCTTTCCCTTCATGTCAGAGAGTCTGAGTTTCATTCCAAGGGCATTGGGTAGCCACTGGAGAACTTAGAACAAGGGAATGACACACTAAGGTCTGGGATCCAGAAAGATCCTTTCAGCTGTGGCATGGAGAATAATCCATAGTAACAGAGACCAGTTAGCAGGTTCTGGCAGTCATCTAGAATAAAACTAGTGGTGGCCTCTCAGAGCAGAGGCAGTGGGGACAAGAAAGGGTGGATGGAATAGGGAGATGTTCAGGGGGTGGAACTAAAAGAACTTGCTTTGGGGTAAGCCTGGAGGTGAGACATCAGGCAAAAACATTCAGATTTCTGGTTATACAAGAACAGATGATACCAAAGTCAGGTTTGGGAAAGAATGAGAGGGAAAATTTATGGAAGGAGGAAGGAGAAAGATAATACATTCAGTTTGGGATATTGGGGTGCTGGATGTGCCTATCAGCTATCTGTGGAAGAGGATCAGGAAGACTTTGCATAGGCAATGGTTGGTTGGTAGTCAACGAGGAGAATGGCTATGGAGGGCAATGAGGAATGAGGTTGCTTATGGCATGAGAAAATGAAGGAATAGTCATCTTCCAGGGGGCAGAAAGGAGAGGAGGAGCTTGCAAAGGAAGCAAGGCAAAGTGCTGGGAGTGCAGGGACAGTGGTGACAAGAGAAGGTCTGAAATATACTGCTCTAGAAAGCAAAAGAGGGCTGACCAGGGAAAGTCCGAGAGCCTGGCTGGAGTTGGAAATTATGGAGTTATATCATTGTGAATTGGCATAGTTCCTTTTTTTTTTCAGAGAACTCATCAATATCTGTATACACACTGGAAAAAGTAGGCAGTTGGATTCAGCCCTGATCCCAGGGACCCCAGTTTTAGAAAGGAAAGCACATCATGTCACATGGTACCACCAATGCTTGTCTTCTCCTAGCAGCAAGGGGAAAGCTTTGGGAGAGGAAAGAGAGGCCATTTTCATCTTTGTCAACTTCTGGTTGAATCATGCCTACTCTGTATAATCAGTACTATTTCTCTTCAAACAATCACTTCTAAATTATGTATGTAGGGGCTACCCTACCTAAAGGGACCTTTTGTTTATCTCTTAGGAGCCCTTCTATCCATGGTTTCCCTAATCCTTCAGTGAATGCTTTAGTAGTAATTACAATGATTCTGTACTAGAGAAAGGTATATAAGCACAAGGTGAGATAGGAAAAGCAATGAATTCAGGAGTACCATAAGTCCAGGACTTCTGACATCAGGCATCAAATAATTTGGTAAATAACTCACTGGTTACCCCTCACACCCATAACAGAACATAACAAGTATTGGTGAGGATGTGGAGAAACTGGAACCCTTGTGCACTGTTGGTGGGAATGTAAAATGGTGAAGCTGCTATGGAAAATAGTATGATGGTTCCTCAAAAATTAAACATCCAATCCAGCAATTCCATTTCTGGGTATATGGCCAAAAGACTTTGAAGAGATATTTGTACACCCATGTTCATAGCAGCATTATTCATAATAGCCAAAATGTGGAAGCAACCCAAGTATCCATCAACAGATGAATAAACAAAATGTGGTCTATACCAACAATGGATTATTATTCAGCCTTAAACAGGAAGGAAATTCAGATTCATATTACAATGTAAACCTTGAGGAACCTTCAGGACATTATGCTAACTGAAATAAGACAAATACTGTATGATTCAACTTAGTCAAATTCATAGTAACAGAAAGTAGAATGCTGGTTTCCAGGAGCAGGGGGAAGTGAGGAATTGGAAGTTAGTATGTAATGGGCATAGAGGTTCAGTTTTGCAAGTTGAAAGAGTTCTATTGGATGGATGGTAGTGCTGGTTGGACAACATTGTGAATATACAGAGAGGGGCAAAAGTAGGTTTACAGTTGTGAATACACAAAACATAGTTTATTCTTATAGTATTATTTATTAATTCTTGCATTATTTTCCATTAGAACAACTGTAAACCTAATTTGTTCCATTCTGTATTTAATGCCAATGAACTGTACACTTAAATGTTATGTATATTTTACCACCATTAAAAAATTAACTGGTGGGTTGTTCAGCTCTGTGGTTTATGGCAAGTGCTTGGCGGTCAGATAAACCTGACACTACCACTTACCAGCTATAAAAACTGGACACATAACTTAACTTCCCTGGGCCTCAATTTCCTCATTTGTGAAATGAGGGTGATTATGGTAATAATAATATCTAATTTATGAAAGCTTTGCAAAGATTAAATGAGATAGGAATGTTTGTCAAATATAAATAAAGTTGGGAATATAAAATCTGGTACATAAATTATAAATAATAATGTCTCAATAAAACGATGTTTTACTGTTTTTGTTGGCTCTGATTATTATTATCATCAATATTATCAGCTTAATTCAAAGTTAGCATTACCCTATATCAACCTGTTAAAAGTATATGCTGCCAAAATGAGTGCCTTTAAATATCTGCTAGTTTAATCCCAGAGCAGAAATCAATGATTCTGGGCTTGGCTTGAGCTATCCCTAATTCCTGAAACCTCTGATTCTCATTTGCACAAAAAATTTTAGAAGAGAGGACAATATGAAATTTGTGCATACATGCTTTACATGTTAAAATAATGAAAGATATTTCCATTACTGCAAAGAAATGCCTTTTAATTCACCTTTCTGCCTCAGCATTATGTTTTTCTATGGGTGTTTCATGGTTTCTGCCTTAATAGCCAGAATAGGTATGAAAAAGCAAAGTTAGATGCATTACTTCTTGAAAATGAGATGGTTAAGATTGCAAAGTAATGGACAGAAACAGAAAGAATGAGTTTAATGTTATGCATGCCACCACAACACTAATTTCTCTACTTTTAACGACAGATTTGACTTGGGGCAATATAATTATATAAATATGGAATCACATGATACATGTATGTTCTCTGGGATATTTCATTATGTAACAGCTTTTTATTTTACATTATTTGTGGAAATTAATTACTTGAAAAAAAAGAAAGAAAAGATTAAATTGTATAAAAAGAAAATCACCTGAAATCAAATATACTCTTATTAAAAGTCACATTAGATTAATATCTCCGCAATAGTTTCAGGGGCAAACAACATAATCAGTAACTCTAAAACATAAAAAGCATCAAAAAGGGAAGTACTAATTCTAATTCCTATTTTAAAGGAAGGCGAATGTCCCACCATTAAGCTGGGTTATGGAGATTTGTGGAGCTTTACTCCTGAGTGCCAGTCACCGATTTGTACTGTAAACCCTCTCAAAACAAAATCCTAGACCCAACGCGCAAGGAATTTTAGATGAAACACCAAATTCATTATAGAGGAGAATTCTGTCATTTCCACAGAGAGAGAGAATATGTTACAATGGAATGAGGGACCTTTATAGAAATGATCAAAGACAAATGAAGTATTCAAGGGAGCCTCCAGTACCTGCCATGGACAAGAGAAATAAAATATTAGTGTTGAAGGGGGTCAGTGAGATCATAAGAACGACTGAGCTGTGAATAATTGAGCAATGTCCCTGCATACCTGAGAGAGAAGGGGGACATCAGCAAAAGGAATCAAAGTTCCAGTAGTTGGCCCACGTATTTTCCAAGCAGACTCAACAAAGGGTAGGGAGTGGAGCTGGGAGAGAAGGTAAAGAAGTCGCTCAAGAGCTCCTTGCCAACCTGAGCCACCGTAGTAGTACAAGACAGGGGCGGAAGCGAACATGACAAAACGGAGGGTGGTGACAAGAGTCTCCCCTGGAAGTTTACATTTTACAAGTTTACAAGAAAATCACAGGAGGCTGAAACAAAGGCTGGTGATGCGGAACAGGTTACTCTTGACATCAGAAATAAGAGTTGATGAGCCCAGGGGTGGGTGGGTCAGAAGAGATAAACCAAAGAATGTGTATGCATATATGCATAACCCATGGACACATTCAATAGGTGGGTGCAGCCCTTGGGCGGGGAGGGAGGGGAGCTAGAGGGGTCAGTGGGGGAAAAAGAAGGACATATGCAACACTTTCAACAATAAAGATTAAAAAAAAATATGTTCCTCTCAAAAAAAAAAATTCCCCAAACCAAAACCAAACCACAAACACTTAAATTACACTTCATTTATAAGTTGGGAGTTTTACAAATGATGCTTTGAAGGTTTTAAAAGCTCTTCCAATGCTGTGTCTTTAAATGTATGTACTTTCATTTTTATTTTTTTGGCTTAAAACAAAAACAAAACAAAACCCCAAAACAATAAATGAATATATGTACGTACAATCAGCAGAAGAAAGAGACAACAAGAGCATTCGGAGGCGGACACCTGCCTCAAACAATGGCACTAATCGCAGAGGATTTTAAACAGCTGTGCATAAACTTCAAAAGTAATTGCAACCAAATTAGCAAATGTCACCCTCCTTCCCACTAGACACAGCATTTTTAAAAGAGATCAGGCATCTGTGGGCAAGCCTGCCATTTTATGAGTTGCCTAAGATAAGTTAGGGGGAAAGAAATGAAGATGGTGATTCAGAAGGTTGGGGTGTATGCTGGGAGTGGGGCACCCAGGGCCTTACAAATAGGGCTTGTCTGTGAAGCATCCCAGCCAAGGAAGGGCCTGGGGTGGTCACAGCTCTAGAAAACAATGCAAAGGGGGCAGCAAGCCGTGGGGCTGCCAGAAAGGGCGCCTGCCCTGGCAGGACCTGCACATGCCCCAGGAACAGTCTCTCGCCACTGACCAGGAGAAGCAGTGAGTGCTCACTCTTCTCTCCAGGCCACCACCCCTCCTTGTCAGCCCTTGCCATTACTGAATCATCTTTCATTAGCAACTTTGAGCAGGACAGCCCTCAAGGACAAGGCAGCTCGGTGACACTCACTTTGCAGACACAACCCAGTGGAGCCAGCCTTGGGCTCTCTCTCTTCATGCCCACGGTAGTGCCTGCGCCTTTAGCATGAACAAGTCCATTTCACATGGATAATTGGGGCTCTTGAAAAGCCAGTGAAATAAAGACATTTCACTCTCTATACGTATGACCCTCAAAGCTTAAAAACAAACAAGGATCCCTCAAGGTTACCGAATTAAGCACCAGACGTTTGTTTGTTTGTTTGTTTGTTTTTTTGTTTTCGTTTCTTTTTGCATCTAGCAGAGACCTACCTCACCCTAACCCCATGCCGGCGAAAAGAAACTTGGTTTGTTTAGAAGAGCGAGTGTTGGCAGCCCTTCCTGCTGCTCTAGCAATGGATTTCAAAAAAACAAGTTGCTGTCTGACAGGTTGCCATCTACATCAAACCTCTCTCCTTACAAATGTTTGCCAAGAACATAAAACTTTCCACCTTCTTCCCTCCCTCCCTCCGCCCTTCATTAGTTCAGGTGAGAGTTACAAAAACGAGAAGAAGGAGGAAGTGCAGCCAGCCCGGTGGCCTCCTTGCAGCCAAGGTCCTCACCATCCCTGGTAACCCGCACGCAAGAACCCCCCCAGAAACCAGTGACCCAAAGTTCGCTGCGCTCCTGTCTCTTCGATTTCTCTATCATTCTGCACCCCCCTTCCTGGAACAAGTCACCACGGTGCTGGGTGAGCCGCTTCCGCTGGACTGGGGTCCGGACCCACGCAGACAGACCCCCTTCCCTTCCCTGGCCGGCGACGAGCGGCCACGCAGGGACCTACCTGCTGGGTGGGCTGCCGGTCCGAGCGCAGCTGTCCCGCGGTGGCGCGGGCACTGGCGGTGCGGGCCGCGGTGGGTGCGCCCGCAAGCGCGTGCCGGCCAGGGGGCGCTCGTCACCCCGCGCTTCGGGAACCGCAGAAGCGGGTCCTGGA